>NW_027473550.1:0-234899 GCF_050947335.1 Megachile rotundata | reverse complement strand
ATATAAGCATAATATGGCTAATAATACGAGTTAGATTGATAATAATAAGAGTAATAAGTATAGTAATTGTCGTTCTATCGATCATTTAACCATAATATGGCTAATAATATGAGTTAGATTGATAATAATAAGAGTAATATATATAGTAATTGTCGTTCTATCGATCATATAAGCACAATATGGCTAATAATATGAGTTAGATTGATAATAATAACAGTAATAAGTATAGTAATTGTCGTTCTGTCGATCATATAAGCATAATATGGCTAATAGTATGAGTTAGATTGATAATACTAAGAGTAGTGAGTATAGTAATTCTCGTTCTATCGATCATATAAGCATAATATGGCTAATAATATGAGTTAGATTGATAATAATAAGAGTAATAAGTATAGTAATTGTCGTTATATCGATCATATAACCATAATATGGCTAATAGCATGAGTTAGATTGATAATAATAAGAGTAATGAGTATAGTAATTGTCGTACTATCGATCATATCTGCATAATATGGTTAATAATATGAGTTAGATTGATAATAGTGAGTGTAATAAATTTAGTAATTGTCGTTCTATCGCTCATATAAGCACAATATGGCTAATAATATGAGTTAGATTGATAATGCTAAGAGTAGTGAGTATAATAATTCTCGTTCTATCGATCATATAAGCATAATATGGCTAATAATATGAGTTAGATTGATAATACTAAGAGTAGTGAGTATAGTAATTGTCGTTCTATCGATCATATAAGCATAATATGGCTAATAATATGAGTTAGATTGATAATAATAAGAGTAGTAAGTATAGTATTTGTCGTTCTATCGATCATATAAGCATAATATGGCTAATAATACGAGTTAGATTGATAATAATAAGAGTAATAAGTATAGTAATTGTCGTTCTATCGATCATTTAACCATAATATGGCTAATAATATGAGTTAGATTGATAATAATAAGAGTAATAAGTATAGTAATTGTCGTTCTATCGATAATATAAGCATAATATGGCTAATAGTATGAGTTAGATTGATAATACTAAGGGTAGTGAGTATAGTAATTCTCGTTCTATCGATCATATAAGCATAATATGGCTAATAATATGAGTTGGATTGATAATAATAAGAGTAATAAGTATAGTAATTGTCGTTCTATCGATCATTTAACCATAATATGGCTAATAATATGAGTTAGATTGATAATAGTGAGTGTAATAAATTTAGTAATTGTCGTTCTATCGCTCATATAAGCACAATATGGCTAATAATATGAGTTAGATTGATAATGCTAAGACTAGTGAGTATAATAATTCTCGTTCTATCGATCATATAAGCATAATATGGCTAATAATATGAGTTAGATTGATAATAATATGAGTAATAAGTATAGTAATTGTCGTTATATCGATCATATAACCATAATATGGCTAATAGCATGAGTTAGATTGATAATAATAAGAGTAATGAGTACAGTAATTGTCGTTCTATCGATCATATCTGCATAATATGGTTAATAATATGAGTTAGATTGATAATAATAAGTGTAATAAGTATAGTAATTGTCGTTCTATCGATCATAATTGCATAATATGGTTAATAATATGAATTAGATTGATAATAATAAGAGCAATGAGTATAGTAATTGTCGTACTATCGATCATATGAGCATAATATGGCTAATAATATGAGTTAGATTTATAATAATAAGAGTAATAAATATAGTAATTGTCGTTCTATCGATCATATAAGCACAATATGGCTAATAATATGAGTTAGATTGATAATAATAAGAGTAATAAGTATAGTATTTGTCGTTCTATCGATCATATAAGCATAATATGGCTAATAATACGAGTTGGATTGATAATAATAAGAGTTATAAGTATAGTAATTGTCGTTCTATCGATCATATCTGCATAATATGGTTAATAATATGAGTTAGATTGATAATAATAAGAGTAATGAGTATAGTAATTGTCGTTCTATCGATCATTTAAGCATAATATGGCTAATAATATGAGTTAGATTGATAATAATAAGAGTAATGAGTATAGTAATTGTAGTTCTATCGATCATATCTGCATAATATCGTTAATAATATGAGTTAGATTGATAATAATAAGAGTAATGAGTATAGTAATTGTCGTTCTATCGATCATTTAAGCATAATATGGCTAATAATATGAGTTAGATTGATAATAATAACAGTAATAAGTATAGTAATTGTCGTTCTATCGATAATATAAGCATAATATGGCTAATAATATAAGATAGATTGATAATACTAAGAGTAGTGAGTATAGTAATTCTCGCTCTATCGATCATATAAGCATAATGTGGCTAATAATATGAGTTAGATTGATAATAATAAGAGTAATGGGTATAGTAATTGTAGTTCTATCGATCATTTAAGCATAATATGGCTAATAATACGAGTTAGATTGATAATAATAAGAGTAATGAGTATAGTAATTGTAGTTCTATCGATCATATCTGCATAATATGGTTAATAATATGAGTTAGATTGATAATAATAAGAGTAATGAGTATAGTAATTGTAGTTCTATCGATCATTTAAGCATAACATGGCTAATAATATGAGTTAGATTGATAATAATAACAGTAATAGGTATAGTAATTGTCGTTCTATCGATAATATAACCATAATATGGCTAATAATATGAGTTAGATTGATAATACTAAGAGTAGTGAGTATAGTAATTCTCGTTCTATCGATCATATAAGCATAATATGGCTAATAATATGAGTTAGATTGATAATAGTAAGAGTAATGAGTATAGTAATTGTAGATCTATCGATCATTGAAGCATAATATGGCTAATAATATGAGTTAGATTGATAATAGTGAGTGTAATAAATTTAGTAATTGTCGTTCTATCGCTCATATAAGCACAATATGGCTAATAATATGAGTTAGATTGATAATAATAAGAGTAATAAGTATAGTAATTGTCGTTCTATCGATCATATAAGCATAATATGGCCAATAATATGAGTTAGATTGATAATAATAAGTGTAATAAGTATAGTAATTGTCGTTCTATCGATCATAATTGCATAATATGGTTAATAATATGAATTAGATTGATAATAATAAGAGCAATGAGTATAGTAATTGTCGTACTATCGATCATATAAGCATAATATGGCTAATAATATGAGTTAGATTGATAATAATAAGAGTAGTAAGTATAGTATTTGTCGTTCTATCGATCATATAAGCATAATATGGCTAATAATACGAGTTAGATTGATAATAATAAGAGTAATAAGTATAGTAATTGTCGTTCTATCGATCATTTAACCATAATATGGCTAATAATATGAGTTAGATTGATAATAATAAGAGTAATAAGTATAGTAATTGTCGTTCTATCGATAATATAAGCATAATATGGCTAATAGTATGAGTTAGATTGATAATACTAAGGGTAGTGAGTATAGTAATTCTCGTTCTATCGATCATATAAGCATAATATGGCTAATAATATGAGTTGGATTGATAATAATAAGAGTAATAAGTATAGTAATTGTCGTTCTATCGATCATATAAGCATAATATGGCTAATAGTATGAGTTAGATTGATAATACTAAGAGTAGTGAGTATAGTAATTCTCATTCTATCGATCATATAAGCATAATATGGCTAATAATATGAGTTAGATAGATAATAATAAGAGTAATGAGTATAGTAATTGTAGTTCTATCGATCATATCTGCATAATATGGTTAATAATATGAGTTAGATTCATAATAATAACAGTAATAAGTATAGTAATTGTCGTTCTATCGATAATATAACCATAATATGGCTAATAATATGAGTTAGATTGATAATACTAAGAGTAGTGAGTATAGTAATTCTCGTTCTATCGATCATATAAGCATAATATGGCTAATAATACGAGTTAGATTGATAATAATAAGAGTAATGAGTATAGTAATTGTAGTTCTATCGATCATATCTGCATAATATGGTTAATAATATGAGTTAGATTGATAATAATAAGAGTAATGAGTATAGTAATTGTAGTTCTATCGATCATTTAAGCATAACATGGCTAATAATATGAGTTAGATTGATAATAATAACAGTAATAGGTATAGTAATTGTCGTTCTATCGATAATATAACCATAATATGGCTAATAATATGAGTTAGATTGATAATACTAAGAGTAGTGAGTATAGTAATTCTCGTTCTATCGATCATATAAGCATAATATGGCTAATAATATGAGTTAGATTGATAATAGTAAGAGTAATGAGTATAGTAATTGTAGATCTATCGATCATTGAAGCATAATATGGCTAATAATATGAGTTAGATTGATAATAGTGAGTGTAATAAATTTAGTAATTGTCGTTCTATCGATCATATAAGCATAATATGGCTAATAATACGAGTTGGATTGATAATAATAAGAGTAATAAGTATAGTAATTGTCGTTCTATCGATCATATAAGCATAATATGGCTAATAATACGAGTTAGATTGATAATAATAAGAGTAATGAGTATAGTAATTGTAGTTCTATCGATCATTTAAGCATAATATGGCTAATAATATGAGTTAGATTGATAATAATAAGAGTTATGAGTATAGTAATTGTAGTTCTATCGATCATATCTGCATAATATGGTTAATAATATGAGTTAGATTGATAATAATAAGAGTAATGAGTATAGTAATTGTCGTTCTATCGATCAATGAAGCATAATATGGCTAATAATATGAGTTAGATTGATAATAATAAGAGTAATGAGTATAGTAATTGTAGTTCTATCGATCATATCTGCATAATATGGTTAATAATATGAGTTAGATTGATAATAATAAGAGTAATGAGTATAGTAATTGTCGTTCTATCGATCATTTAAGCATAATATGGCTAATAATATGAGTTAGATTGATAATAATAACAGTAATAAGTATAGTAATTGTCGTTCTATCGATAATATAAGCATAATATGGCTAATAATATGAGTTAGATTGATAATACTAAGAGTAGTGAGTATAGTAATTCTCGTTCTATCGATCATATAAGCATAATGTGGCTAATAATATGAGTTAGATTGATAATAATAAGAGTAATGGGTATAGTAATTGTAGTTCTATCGATCATTTAAGCATAATATGGCTAATAATACGAGTTAGATTGATAATAATAAGAGTAATGAGTATAGTAATTGTAGTTCTATCGATCATATCTGCATAATATGGTTAATAATATGAGTTAGATTGATAATAATAAGAGTAATGAGTATAGTAATTGTAGTTCTATCGATCATTTAAGCATAACATGGCTAATAATATGAGTTAGATTGATAATAATAACAGTAATAGGTATAGTAATTGTCGTTCTATCGATAATATAACCATAATATGGCTAATAATATGAGTTAGATTGATAATACTAAGAGTAGTGAGTATAGTAATTCTCGTTCTATCGATCATATAAGCATAATATGGCTAATAATATGAGTTAGATTGATAATAGTAAGAGTAATGAGTATAGTAATTGTAGATCTATCGATCATTGAAGCATAATATGGCTAATAATATGAGTTAGATTGATAATAGTGAGTGTAATAAATTTAGTAATTGTCGTTCTATCGCTCATATAAGCACAATATGGCTAATAATATGAGTTAGATTGATAATAATAAGAGTAATAAGTATAGTAATTGTCGTTCTATCGATCATATAAGCATAATATGGCCAATAATATGAGTTAGATTGATAATGATAAGTGTAATAAGTATAGTAATTGTCGTTCTATCGATCATAATTGCATAATATGGTTAATAATATGAATTAGATTGATAATAATAAGAGCAATGAGTATAGTAATTGTCGTACTATCGATCATATAAGCATAATATGGCTAATAATATGAGTTAGATTTATAATAATAAGAGTAATATATATAGTAATTGTCGTTCTATCGATCATATAAGCACAATATGGCTAATAATATGAGTTAGAGTGATAATAATAAGAGTAATAAGTATAGTATTTGTCGTTCTATTGATCATATAAGCATAATATGGCTAATAATATGAGTTAGATTGATAATAATAAGAGTAGTAAGTATAGTATTTGTCGTTCTATCGATCATATAAGCATAATATGGCTAATAATACGAGTTAGATTGATAATAATAAGAGTAATAAGTATAGTAATTGTCGTTCTATCGATCATTTAACCATAATATGGCTAATAATATGAGTTAGATTGATAATAATAAGAGTAATATATATAGTAATTGTCGTTCTATCGATCATATAAGCACAATATGGCTAATAATATGAGTTAGACTGATAATAATAACAGTAATAAGTATAGTAATTGTCGTTCTGTCGATCATATAAGCATAATATGGCTAATAGTATGAGTTAGATTGATAATACTAAGAGTAGTGAGTATAGTAATTCTCGTTCTATCGATCATATAAGCATAATATGGCTAATAATATGAGTTAGATTGATAATAATAAGAGTAATAAGTATAGTAATTGTCGTTATATCGATCATATAACCATAATATGGCTAATAGCATGAGTTAGATTGATAATAATAAGAGTAATGAGTATAGTAATTGTCGTTCTATCGATCATATCTGCATAATATGGTTAATAATATGAGTTAGATTGATAATAGTGAGTGTAATAAATTTAGTAATTGTCGTTCTATCGCTCATATAAGCACAATATGGCTAATAATATGAGTTAGATTGATAATGCTAAGAGTAGTGAGTATAATAATTCTCGTTCTATCGATCATATAAGCATAATATGGCTAATAATATGAGTTAGATTGATAATACTAAGAGTAGTGAGTATAGTAATTGTCGTTCTATCGATCATATAAGCATAATATGGCTAATAATATGAGTTAGATTGATAATAATAAGAGTAGTAAGTATAGTATTTGTCGTTCTATCGATCATATAAGCATAATATGGCTAATAATACGAGTTAGATTGATAATAATAAGAGTAATAAGTATAGTAATTGTCGTTCTATCGATCATTTAACCATAATATGGCTAATAATATGAGTTAGATTGATAATAATAAGAGTAATAAGTATAGTAATTGTCGTTCTATCGATAATATAAGCATAATATGGCTAATAGTATGAGTTAGATTGATAATACTAAGGGTAGTGAGTATAGTAATTCTCGTTCTATCGATCATATAAGCATAATATGGCTAATAATATGAGTTGGATTGATAATAATAAGAGTAATAAGTATAGTAATTGTCGTTCTATCGATCATTTAACCATAATATGGCTAATAATATGAGTTAGATTGATAATAGTGAGTGTAATAAATTTAGTAATTGTCGTTCTATCGCTCATATAAGCACAATATGGCTAATAATATGAGTTAGATTGATAATGCTAAGACTAGTGAGTATAATAATTCTCGTTCTATCGATCATATAAGCATAATATGGCTAATAATATGAGTTAGATTGATAATAATATGAGTAATAAGTATAGTAATTGTCGTTATATCGATCATATAACCATAATATGGCTAATAGCATGAGTTAGATTGATAATAATAAGAGTAATGAGTACAGTAATTGTCGTTCTATCGATCATATCTGCATAATATGGTTAATAATATGAGTTAGATTGATAATAATAAGTGTAATAAGTATAGTAATTGTCGTTCTATCGATCATAATTGCATAATATGGTTAATAATATGAATTAGATTGATAATAATAAGAGCAATGAGTATAGTAATTGTCGTACTATCGATCATATGAGCATAATATGGCTAATAATATGAGTTAGATTGATAATAATAAGAGTAATAAGTATAGTAATTTGTCGTTCTATCGATCATATAAGCATAATATGGCTAATAATACGAGTTGGATTGATAATAATAAGAGTTATAAGTATAGTAATTGTCGTTCTATCGATCATATAAGCATAATATGGCTAATAATACGAGTTAGATTGATAATAATAAGAGTAATGAGTATAGTAATTGTAGTTCTATCGATCATTTAAGCATAATATGGCTAATAATATGAGTTAGATTGATAATAATAAGAGTTATGAGTATAGTAATTGTAGTTCTATCGATCATATCTGCATAATATGGTTAATAATATGAGTTAGATTGATAATAATAAGAGTAATGGGTATAGTAATTGTAGTTCTATCGATCATTTAAGCATAATATGGCTAATAATACGAGTTAGATTGATAATAATAAGAGTAATGAGTATAGTAATTGTAGTTCTATCGATCATATCTGCATAATATGGTTAATAATATGAGTTAGATTGATAATAATAAGAGTAATGAGTATAGTAATTGTAGTTCTATCGATCATTTAAGCATAACATGGCTAATAATATGAGTTAGATTGATAATAATAACAGTAATAGGTATAGTAATTGTCGTTCTATCGATAACATAACCATAATATGGCTAATAATATGAGTTAGATTGATAATACTAAGAGTAGTGAGTACAGTAATTCTCGTTCTATCGATCATATAAGCATAATATGGCTAATAATATGAGTTAGATTGATAATAGTAAGAGTAATGAGTATAGTAATTGTAGATCTATCGATCATTGAAGCATAATATGGCTAATAATATGAGTTAGATTGATAATAGTGAGTGTAATAAATTTAGTAATTGTCGTTCTATCGCTCATATAAGCACAATATGGCTAATAATATGAGTTAGATTGATAATAATAAGAGTAATAAGTATAGTAATTGTCGTTCTATCGATCATATAAGCATAATATGGCCAATAATATGAGTTAGATTGATAATAATAAGTGTAATAAGTATAGTAATTGTCGTTCTATCGATCATAATTGCATAATATGGTTAATAATATGAATTAGATTGATAATAATAAGAGCAATGAGTATAGTAATTGTCGTACTATCGATCATATAAGCATAATATGGCTAATAATATGAGTTAGATTTATAACAATAAGAGTAATATATATAGTAATTGTCGTTCTATCGATCATATAAGCACAATATGGCTAATAATATGAGTTAGAGTGATAATAATAAGAGTAATAAGTATAGTATTTGTCGTTCTATTGATCATATAAGCATAATATGGCTAATAATATGAGTTAGATTGCTAATAATAAGAGTAGTAAGTATAGTATTTGTCGTTCTATCGATCATATAAGCATAATATGGCTAATAATACGAGTTAGATTGATAATAATAAGAGTAATAAGTATAGTAATTGTCGTTCTATCGATCATTTAACCATAATATGGCTAATAATATGAGTTAGATTGATAATAATAAGAGTAATAAGTATAGTAATTGTCGTTCTATCGATAATATAAGCATAATATGGTTAATAATATGAGTTAGATTGATAATACTAAGAGTAGTGAGTATAGTAATTCTCGTTCTATCGATCACATAAGCATAATATGGCTAATAATATGAGTTAGATTGATAATAATAAGAGTAATAAGTATAGTAATTGTCGTTCTATCGATAATATAAGCATAATATGGCTAATAGTATGAGTTAGATTGATAATACTAAGGGTAGTGAGTATAGTAATTCTCGTTCTATCAATCATATAAGCATAATATGGCTAATAATATGAGTTGGATTGATAATAATAAGAGTAATAAGTATAGTAATTGTCGTTCTATCGATCATATAAGCATAATATGGCTAATAGTATGAGTTAGATTGATAATACTAAGAGTAGTGAGTATAGTAATTCTCATTCTATCGATCATATAAGCATAATATGGCTAATAATATGAGTTAGATAGATAATAATAAGAGTAATGAGTATAGTAATTGTAGTTCTATCGATCATATCTGCATAATATGGTTAATAATATGAGTTAGATTCATAATAATAACAGTAATAAGTATAGTAATTGTCGTTCTATCGATAATATAACCATAATATAGCTAATAATATGAGTTAGATTGATAATACTAAGAGTAGTGAGTATAGTAATTCTCGTTCTATCGATCATATAAGCATAATATGGCTAATAATATGAGTTAGATTGATAATAATATGAGTAATAAGTATAGTAATTGTCGTTATATCGATCATATAACCATAATATGGCTAATAGCATGAGTTAGATTGATAATAATAAGAGTAATGAGTACAGTAATTGTCGTTCTATCGATCATATCTGCATAATATGGTTAATAATATGAGTTAGATTGATAATAATAAGTGTAATAAGTATAGTAATTGTCGTTCTATCGATCATAATTGCATAATATGGTTAATAATATGAATTAGATTGATAATAATAAGAGCAATGAGTATAGTAATTGTCGTACTATCGATCATATAAGCATAATATGGCTAATAATATGAGTTAGATTCATAATAATAACAGTAATAAGTATAGTAATTGTCGTTCTATCGATAATATAACCATAATATAGCTAATAATATGAGTTAGATTGATAATACTAAGAGTAGTGAGTATAGTAATTCTCGTTCTATCGATCATATAAGCATAATATGGCTAATAATATGAGTTAGATTGATAATAATAAGAGTAATAAGTATAGTATTTGTCGTTCTATCGATCATATAAGCATAATATGGCTAATAATACGAGTTGGATTGATAATAATAAGAGTTATAAGTATAGTAATTGTCGTTCTATCGATCATATAAGCATAATATGGCTAATAATACGAGTTAGATTGATAATAATAAGAGTAATGAGTATAGTAATTGTAGTTCTATCGATCATTTAAGCATAATATGGCTAATAATATGAGTTAGATTGATAATAATAAGAGTTATGAGTATAGTAATTGTAGTTCTATCGATCATATCTGCATAATATGGTTAATAATATGAGTTAGATTGATAATAATAAGAGTAATGAGTATAGTAATTGTCGTTCTATCGATCATTTAAGCATAATATGGCTAATAATATGAGTTAGATTGATAATAATAAGAGTAATGAGTATAGTAATTGTAGTTCTATCGATCATATCTGCATAATATGGTTAATAATATGAGTTAGATTGATAATAATAAGAGTAATGAGTATAGTAATTGTCGTTCTATCGATCATTTAAGCATAATATGGCTAATAATATGAGTTAGATTGATAATAATAACAGTAATAAGTATAGTAATTGTCGTTCTATCGATAATATAAGCATAATATGGCTAATAATATGAGTTAGATTGATAATACTAAGAGTAGTGAGTATAGTAATTCTCGTTCTATCGATCATATAAGCATAATGTGGCTAATAATATGAGTTAGATTGATAATAATAAGAGTAATGGGTATAGTAATTGTAGTTCTATCGATCATTTAAGCATAATATGGCTAATAATACGAGTTAGATTGATAATAATAAGAGTAATGAGTATAGTAATTGTAGTTCTATCGATCATATCTGCATAATATGGTTAATAATATGAGTTAGATTGATAATAATAAGAGTAATGAGTATAGTAATTGTAGTTCTATCGATCATTTAAGCATAACATGGCTAATAATATGAGTTAGATTGATAATAATAACAGTAATAGGTATAGTAATTGTCGTTCTATCGATAATATAACCATAATATGGCTAATAATATGAGTTAGATTGATAATACTAAGAGTAGTGAGTATAGTAATTCTCGTTCTATCGATCATATAAGCATAATATGGCTAATAATATGAGTTAGATTGATAATAGTAAGAGTAATGAGTATAGTAATTGTAGATCTATCGATCATTGAAGCATAATATGGCTAATAATATGAGTTAGATTGATAATAGTGAGTGTAATAAATTTAGTAATTGTCGTTCTATCGCTCATATAAGCACAATATGGCTAATAATATGAGTTAGATTGATAATAATAAGAGTAATAAGTATAGTAATTGTCGTTCTATCGATCATATAAGCATAATATGGCCAATAATATGAGTTAGATTGATAATAATAAGTGTAATAAGTATAGTAATTGTCGTTCTATCGATCATAATTGCATAATATGGTTAATAATATGAATTAGATTGATAATAATAAGAGCAATGAGTATAGTAATTGTCGTACTATCGATCATATAAGCATAATATGGCTAATAATATGAGTTAGATTTATAATAATAAGAGTAATATATATAGTAATTGTCGTTCTATCGATCATATAAGCACAATATGGCTAATAATATGAGTTAGAGTGATAATAATAAGAGTAATAAGTATAGTATTTGTCGTTCTATTGATCATATAAGCATAATATGGCTAATAATATGAGTTAGATTGCTAATAATAAGAGTAGTAAGTATAGTATTTGTCGTTCTATCGATCATATAAGCATAATATGGCTAATAATATGAGTTAGATTGATAATAATAAGAGTAAGGAGTATACTAATTGTAGTTCTATCGATCATGTCTGCATAATATGGTTAATAATATGAGTTAGATTGATAACAATAAGAGTAATAAGTATAGTAAATGTCGTGCTATCGATCATATCTGCATAGTATGGTTAATAATATGAGTTAGATTGATAATAGTGAGTGTACTAAGTATAGTAATTGTCGTTCTATCGATCATATTAACATAATATGGCTAATAATATGAGTTAGGCTGATAATAATAAGAGAAATGAATATAGTAATTGTCGTTCTATCGATCATATAAGCATAATATGGCTAATAATATGAGAGAGATTGATAATAATAAGAGTAGTAAGTGTAGTAAATGTCGTGCTATCGATCATATCTGCATAATATGGTTAATAATATGAGTTAGATTGATAATAGTGAGTGTAATAAGTATAGTAATTGTCGTTCTATCGATCACATAAGCATAATATGGCTAATAATATGAGTTAGATTGATAATAGTGAGTGTAATAAGTATAGTAATTGTCGTTCTATCGATCATATTAGCATAATATGGCTTATAATATGAGTTAGGCTGATAATAATAAGAGTAATGAGTATAGTAATTGTCGTTCTATCGATCATATATGCATAATGTGGTTAATAATATGAGTTAGATTGATAACAGTGAGTGTAATAAGTATAGTAATTGTCTTTCTATCGAACATATAAGCATAATATGGCTAATAATATGAGTTAGATTGATAATAATAAGAGAAATGAATATAGTAATTGTCGTTCTATCGATCATATAAGCATAATATGGCTAATAATATGAGTTAGATTGATAATAATAAGAGAAGTGAGTATAGTCATTTTCGTTCGATCGATCATATAAGCATAATATGGCTAATGATATAAGTTAGATTGATAATAATAAGAGTAATAGGTATAGTAATTATCGTTCTACCGATCATAAATGCATGATCTGCCTAATAATATGAGTTAGATTGATAAATATAAGAGCAATAAGTATAGTAATTGTCGTCCTATCGATCATATAAGCATAATATGGCTAACAATATGAGTTAGATTGATAATAATAAGAGTAATGAGTATAGTAATTGTCGTTCTATCGTTCATATAAGCATAATATGGCTAATAATATGAGTTAGATTGATAATAATAAGAGTAAGGTGTATACTAATTGTAGTTCTATCGATCATGTCTGCATAATATGGTTAATAATATGAGTTAGATTGATAACAATAAGAGTAATAAGTATAGTAAATGTCGTGCTATCGATCATATCTGCATAGTATGGTTAATAATATGAGTTAGATTGATAACAGTGAGTGTACTAAGTATAGTAATTGTCGTTCTATCGATCATATTAACATAATATGGCTAATAATATGAGTTAGGCTGATAATAATAAGAGAAATGAATATAGTAATTGTCGTTCTATCGATCATATAAGCATAATATGGCTAATAATATGAGAGAGATTGATAATAATAAGAGTAGTAAGTGTAGTAAATGTCGTGCTATCGATCATATCTGCATAATATGGTTAATAATATGAGTTAGATTGATAATAGTGAGTGTAATAAGTATAGTAATTGTCGTTCTATCGATCACATAAGCATAATATGGCTAATAATATGAGTTAGATTGATAATAGTGAGTGTAATAAGTATAGTAATTGTCGTTCTATCGATCATATTAGCATAATATGGCTTATAATATGAGTTAGGCTGATAATAATAAGAGTAATGAGTATAGTAATTGTCGTTCTATCGATCATATATGCATAATGTGGTTAATAATATGAGTTAGATTGATAACAGTGAGTGTAATAAGTATAGTAATTGTCTTTCTATCGAACATATAAGCATAATATGGCTAATAATATGAGTTAGATTGATAATAATAAGAGAAATGAATATAGTAATTGTCGTTCTATCGATCATATAAGCATAATATGGCTAATAATATGAGTTAGATTGATAATAATAAGAGAAGTGAGTATAGTCATTTTCGTTCGATCGATCATATAAGCATAATATGGCTAATGATATAAGTTAGATTGATAATAATAAGAGTAATAGGTATAGTAATTATCGTTCTACCGATCATAAATGCATGATCTGCCTAATAATATGAGTTAGATTGATAAATATAAGAGCAATAAGTATAGTAATTGTCGTCCTATCGATCATATAAGCATAATATGGCTAACAATATGAGTTAGATTGATAATAATAAGAGTAATGAGTATAGTAATTGTCGTTCTATCGTTCATATAAGCATAATATGGCTAATAATATGAGTTAGATTGATAATAATAAGAGTAAGGTGTATACTAATTGTAGTTCTATCGATCATGTCTGCATAATATGGTTAATAATATGAGTTAGATTGATAACAATAAGAGTAATAAGTATAGTAAATGTCGTGCTATCGATCATATCTGCATAGTATGGTTAATAATATGAGTTAGATTGATAACAGTGAGTGTAATAAGTATAGTAATTGTCGTTCTATCGATCGTATAAGCATAATATGGCTAATAATATGAGTTAGATTGATAATAATAAGAGAAGTGAGTAGAGTCATTGTCGTTCGATCGATCATATAAGCATAATATGGCTAAT
The DNA here is from genome assembly GCF_050947335.1 of Megachile rotundata. Classification (NCBI taxonomy): domain Eukaryota; kingdom Metazoa; phylum Arthropoda; class Insecta; order Hymenoptera; family Megachilidae; genus Megachile; species Megachile rotundata. The sequence continues at coordinate 219,853 of NW_027473550.1, read as the reverse complement.
GATATAAGTTAGATTGATAATAATAAGAGTAATAGGTATAGTAATTATTGTTCTACCGATCATAAAAGCATAATCTGCCTAATAATATGAGTTAGATTGATAAATATAAGAGTAATAAGTATAGTAATTGTCGTCCTATCGATCATATAAGCATAATATGGCTAACAATATGAGTTAGATTGATAATAATAAGAGTAATGAGTATAGTAATTGTCGTTCTATCGATCATATTAGCATAATATGGTTAATAATATGAGCTAGATTGATAATAATAAGAGTAATGAGTATAGTAATTGTCGTTCTATCGATCATATTTGCATAATGTGGTTAATAATATGCGTTAGATTGATAACAGTGAGTGTAATAAGTATAGTAATTGTCTTTCTATCGATCATATAAGCATAATGTGGCTAATAATATGAGTTAGATTGATAATAATAAGAGAAATGAATATAGTAATTGTCTTTCTATCGATCATATAAACATAATATGGCTAATAATATCAGTTAGATTGATAATAATAAGAGAAATGAATATAGTAATTGTCGTTCTATCGATCATATAAGCATAATATGGCTAATAATATGAGTTAGATTGATAATAATAAGAGAAGTGAGTAGAGTCATTGTCGTTCGATCGATCATATAAGCATAATATGGCTAATGATATAAGTTAGATTGATAATAATAAGAGTAATAGGTATAGTAATTATCGTTCTACCGATCATAAAAGCATAATCTGCCTAATAATATGAGTTAGATTGATAAATATAAGAGTAATAAGTATAGTAATTGTCGTCCTATCGATCATATAAGCATAATATGGCTAACAATATGAGTTAGATTGATAATAATAAGAGAAATGAATATAGTAATTTTCGTTCTATCGATCATATAAGCATAATATGGCTAATAATATGAGTTAGATTGATAATAATAAGAGTAAGGAGTATACTAATTGTAGTTCTATCGATCATGTGTGCATAATATGGTTAATAATATGAGTTAGATTGATAACAATAAGAGTAATAAGTATAGTAAATGTCGTGCTATCGATCATATCTGCATAATATGGTTAATAATATGAGTTAGATTGATAATAGTGAGTGTAATAAGTATAGTAATTGTCGTTCTATCGATCATATAACCATAATATGGCTAATAATATGAGTTAGATTGATAATAATAAAAGTAGTAAGTATAGTAATTGTCGTTCTATCGATCATATTCGCATAATATGGCTAATAATATGAGTTAGATTGATAATAATAAGAGTAAGGAGTATACTAATTGTAGTTCTATCGATCATGTGTGCATAATATGGTTAATAATATGAGTTAGATTGATAACAATAAGAGTAATAAGTATAGTAAATGTCGTGCTATCGATCATATCTGCATAATATGGTTAATAATATGAGTTAGATTGATAATAGTGAGTGTAATAAGTATAGTAATTGTCGTTCTATCGATCATATTAGCATAATATGGTTAATAATATGAGTTAGATTCATAATAATAAGAGTAATAAGTATAGTAATTGTCGTTCTATCGATCACATAAGCATAATATGGCTAATAATATGAGTTAGATTGATAATAGTGAGTGTAATAAGTATAGTAATTGTCGTTCTATCGATCATATTAGCATAATATGGCTTATAATATGAGTTAGGCTGATAATAATAAGAGTAATGAGTATAGTAATTGTCGTTCTATCGATCATATATGCATAATGTGGTTAATAATATGAGTTAGATTGATAACAGTGAGTGTAATAAGTATAGTAATTGTCTTTCTATCGAACATATAAGCATAATATGGCTAATAATATGAGTTAGATTGATAATAATAAGAGAAATGAATATAGTAATTGTCGTTCTATCGATCATATAAGCATAATATGGCTAATAATATGAGTTAGATTGATAATAATAAGAGTAAGGAGTATACTAATTGTAGTTCTATCGATCATGTCTGCATAATATGGTTAATAATATGAGTTAGATTGATAACAATAAGAGTAATAAGTATAGTAAATGTCGTGCTATCGATCATATCTGCATAGTATGGTTAATAATATGAGTTAGATTGATAATAGTGAGTGTACTAAGTATAGTAATTGTCGTTCTATCGATCATATTAACATAATATGGCTAATAATATGAGTTAGGCTGATAATAATAAGAGAAATGAATATAGTAATTGTCGTTCTATCGATCATATAAGCATAATATGGCTAATAATATGAGAGAGATTGATAATAATAAGAGTAGTAAGTGTAGTAAATGTCGTGCTATCGATCATATCTGCATAATATGGTTAATAATATGAGTTAGATTGATAATAGTGAGTGTAATAAGTATAGTAATTGTCGTTCTATCGATCACATAAGAATAATATGGCTAATAATATGAGTTAGATTGATAATAGTGAGTGTAATAAGTATAGTAATTGTCGTTCTATCGATCATATTAGCATAATATGGCTTATAATATGAGTTAGGCTGATAATAATAAGAGTAATGAGTATAGTAATTGTCGTTCTATCGATCATATATGCATAATGTGGTTAATAATATGAGTTAGATTGATAACAGTGAGTGTAATAAGTATAGTAATTGTCTTTCTATCGAACATATAAGCATAATATGGCTAATAATATGAGTTAGATTGATAATAATAAGAGAAATGAATATAGTAATTGTCGTTCTATCGATCATATAAGCATAATATGGCTAATAATATGAGTTAGATTGATAATAATAAGAGTAAGGAGTATACTAATTGTAGTTCTATCGATCATGTCTGCATAATATGGTTAATAATATGAGTTAGATTGATAACAATAAGAGTAATAAGTATAGTAAATGTCGTGCTATCGATCATATCTGCATAGTATGGTTAATAATATGAGTTAGATTGATAATAGTGAGTGTACTAAGTATAGTAATTGTCGTTCTATCGATCATATTAACATAATATGGCTAATAATATGAGTTAGGCTGATAATAATAAGAGAAATGAATATAGTAATTGTCGTTCTATCGATCATATAAGCATAATATGGCTAATAATATGAGAGAGATTGATAATAATAAGAGTAGTAAGTGTAGTAAATGTCGTGCTATCGATCATATCTGCATAATATGGTTAATAATATGAGTTAGATTGATAATAGTGAGTGTAATAAGTATAGTAATTGTCGTTCTATCGATCATATTAGCATAATATGGTTAATAATATGAGTTAGATTCATAATAATAAGAGTAATAAGTATAGTAATTGTCGTTCTATCGATCACATAAGCATAATATGGCTAATAATATGAGTTAGATTGATAATAATAAGAGTAGTAAGTATAGTAATTGTCGTTCTATCGATCATATAAGCATAATATGGCCAATAATATGAGTTAGATTGATAATAATAAGTGTAATAAGTATAGTAATTGTCGTTCTATCGATCATAATTGCATAATATGGTTAATAATATGAATTAGATTGATAATAATAAGAGCAATGAGTATAGTAATTGTCGTACTATCGATCATATAAGCATAATATGGCTAATAATATGAGTTAGATTTATAATAATAAGAGTAATATATATAGTAATTGTCGTTCTATCGATCATATAAGCACAATATGGCTAATAATATGAGTTAGAGTGATAATAATAAGAGTAATAAGTATAGTATTTGTCGTTCTATTGATCATATAAGCATAATATGGCTAATAATATGAGTTAGATTGCTAATAATAAGAGTAGTAAGTATAGTATTTGTCGTTCTATCGATCATATAAGCATAATATGGCTAATAATATGAGTTAGATTGATAATAATAAGAGTAAGGAGTATACTAATTGTAGTTCTATCGATCATGTCTGCATAATATGGTTAATAATATGAGTTAGATTGATAACAATAAGAGTAATAAGTATAGTAAATGTCGTGCTATCGATCATATCTGCATAGTATGGTTAATAATATGAGTTAGATTGATAATAGTGAGTGTACTAAGTATAGTAATTGTCGTTCTATCGATCATATTAACATAATATGGCTAATAATATGAGTTAGGCTGATAATAATAAGAGAAATGAATATAGTAATTGTCGTTCTATCGATCATATAAGCATAATATGGCTAATAATATGAGAGAGATTGATAATAATAAGAGTAGTAAGTGTAGTAAATGTCGTGCTATCGATCATATCTGCATAATATGGTTAATAATATGAGTTAGATTGATAATAGTGAGTGTAATAAGTATAGTAATTGTCGTTCTATCGATCACATAAGCATAATATGGCTAATAATATGAGTTAGATTGATAATAGTGAGTGTAATAAGTATAGTAATTGTCGTTCTATCGATCATATTAGCATAATATGGCTTATAATATGAGTTAGGCTGATAATAATAAGAGTAATGAGTATAGTAATTGTCGTTCTATCGATCATATATGCATAATGTGGTTAATAATATGAGTTAGATTGATAACAGTGAGTGTAATAAGTATAGTAATTGTCTTTCTATCGAACATATAAGCATAATATGGCTAATAATATGAGTTAGATTGATAATAATAAGAGAAATGAATATAGTAATTGTCGTTCTATCGATCATATAAGCATAATATGGCTAATAATATGAGTTAGATTGATAATAATAAGAGAAGTGAGTATAGTCATTTTCGTTCGATCGATCATATAAGCATAATATGGCTAATGATATAAGTTAGATTGATAATAATAAGAGTAATAGGTATAGTAATTATCGTTCTACCGATCATAAATGCATGATCTGCCTAATAATATGAGTTAGATTGATAAATATAAGAGCAATAAGTATAGTAATTGTCGTCCTATCGATCATATAAGCATAATATGGCTAATAATATGAGTTAGATTGATAATAATAAGAGAAATGAATATAGTAATTGTCGTTCTATCGATCATATAAGCATAATATGGCTAATAATATGAGTTAGATTGATAATAATAAGAGAAGTGAGTATAGTCATTTTCGTTCGATCGATCATATAAGCATAATATGGCTAATGATATAAGTTAGATTGATAATAATAAGAGTAATAGGTATAGTAATTATCGTTCTACCGATCATAAATGCATGATCTGCCTAATAATATGAGTTAGATTGATAAATATAAGAGCAATAAGTATAGTAATTGTCGTCCTATCGATCATATAAGCATAATATGGCTAACAATATGAGTTAGATTGATAATAATAAGAGTAATGAGTATAGTAATTGTCGTTCTATCGTTCATATAAGCATAATATGGCTAATAATATGAGTTAGATTGATAATAATAAGAGTAAGGTGTATACTAATTGTAGTTCTATCGATCATGTCTGCATAATATGGTTAATAATATGAGTTAGATTGATAACAATAAGAGTAATAAGTATAGTAAATGTCGTGCTATCGATCATATCTGCATAGTATGGTTAATAATATGAGTTAGATTGATAACAGTGAGTGTAATAAGTATAGTAATTGTCGTTCTATCGATCGTATAAGCATAATATGGCTAATAATATGAGTTAGATTGATAATAATAAGAGAAGTGAGTAGAGTCATTGTCGTTCGATCGATCATATAAGCATAATATGGCTAATGATATAAGTTAGATTGATAATAATAAGAGTAATAGGTATAGTAATTATCGTTCTACCGATCATAAAAGCATAATCTGCCTAATAATATGAGTTAGATTGATAAATATAAGAGTAATAAGTATAGTAATTGTCGTCCTATCGATCATATAAGCATAATATGGCTAACAATATGAGTTAGATTGATAATAATAAGAGTAATGAGTATAGTAATTGTCGTTCTATCGATCATATTAGCATAATATGGTTAATAATATGAGCTAGATTGATAATAATAAGAGTAATGAGTATAGTAATTGTCGTTCTATCGATCATATTTGCATAATGTGGTTAATAATATGCGTTAGATTGATAACAGTGAGTGTAATAAGTATAGTAATTGTCTTTCTATCGATCATATAAGCATAATGTGGCTAATAATATGAGTTAGATTGATAATAATAAGAGAAATGAATATAGTAATTGTCTTTCTATCGATCATATAAACATAATATGGCTAATAATATCAGTTAGATTGATAATAATAAGAGAAATGAATATAGTAATTGTCGTTCTATCGATCATATAAGCATAATATGGCTAATAATATGAGTTAGATTGATAATAATAAGAGAAGTGAGTAGAGTCATTGTCGTTCGATCGATCATATAAGCATAATATGGCTAATGATATAAGTTAGATTGATAATAATAAGAGTAATAGGTATAGTAATTATCGTTCTACCGATCATAAAAGCATAATCTGCCTAATAATATGAGTTAGATTGATAAATATAAGAGTAATAAGTATAGTAATTGTCGTCCTATCGATCATATAAGCATAATATGGCTAACAATATGAGTTAGATTGATAATAATAAGAGAAATGAATATAGTAATTTTCGTTCTATCGATCATATAAGCATAATATGGCTAATAATATGAGTTAGATTGATAATAATAAGAGTAAGGAGTATACTAATTGTAGTTCTATCGATCATGTGTGCATAATATGGTTAATAATATGAGTTAGATTGATAACAATAAGAGTAATAAGTATAGTAAATGTCGTGCTATCGATCATATCTGCATAATATGGTTAATAATATGAGTTAGATTGATAATAGTGAGTGTAATAAGTATAGTAATTGTCGTTCTATCGATCATATAACCATAATATGGCTAATAATATGAGTTAGATTGATAATAATAAAAGTAGTAAGTATAGTAATTGTCGTTCTATCGATCATATTCGCATAATATGGCTAATAATATGAGTTAGATTGATAATAATAAGAGTAAGGAGTATACTAATTGTAGTTCTATCGATCATGTGTGCATAATATGGTTAATAATATGAGTTAGATTGATAACAATAAGAGTAATAAGTATAGTAAATGTCGTGCTATCGATCATATCTGCATAATATGGTTAATAATATGAGTTAGATTGATAATAGTGAGTGTAATAAGTATAGTAATTGTCGTTCTATCGATCATATTAGCATAATATGGTTAATAATATGAGTTAGATTCATAATAATAAGAGTAATAAGTATAGTAATTGTCGTTCTATCGATCACATAAGCATAATATGGCTAATAATATGAGTTAGATTGATAATAGTGAGTGTAATAAGTATAGTAATTGTCGTTCTATCGATCATATTAGCATAATATGGCTTATAATATGAGTTAGGCTGATAATAATAAGAGTAATGAGTATAGTAATTGTCGTTCTATCGATCATATATGCATAATGTGGTTAATAATATGAGTTAGATTGATAACAGTGAGTGTAATAAGTATAGTAATTGTCTTTCTATCGAACATATAAGCATAATATGGCTAATAATATGAGTTAGATTGATAATAATAAGAGAAATGAATATAGTAATTGTCGTTCTATCGATCATATAAGCATAATATGGCTAATAATATGAGTTAGATTGATAATAATAAGAGTAAGGAGTATACTAATTGTAGTTCTATCGATCATGTCTGCATAATATGGTTAATAATATGAGTTAGATTGATAACAATAAGAGTAATAAGTATAGTAAATGTCGTGCTATCGATCATATCTGCATGGTATGGTTAATAATATGAGTTAGATTGATAATAGTGAGTGTACTAAGTATAGTAATTGTCGTTCTATCGATCATATTAACATAATATGGCTAATAATATGAGTTAGGCTGATAATAATAAGAGAAATGAATATAGTAATTGTCGTTCTATCGATCATATAAGCATAATATGGCTAATAATATGAGTTAGATTGATAATAATAAGAGTAGTAAGTGTAGTAAATGTCGTGCTATCGATCATATCTGCATAATATGGTTAATAATATGAGTTAGATTGATAATAGTGAGTGTAATAAGTATAGTAATTGTCGTTCTATCGATCATATTAGCATAATATGGTTAATAATATGAGTTAGATTCATAATAATAAGAGTAATAAGTATAGTAATTGTCGTTCTATCGATCACATAAGCATAATATGGCTAATAATATGAGTTAGATTGATAATAGTGAGTGTAATAAGTATAGTAATTGTCGTTCTATCGATCATATTAGCATAATATGGCTTATAATATGAGTTAGGCTGATAATAATAAGAGTAATGAGTATAGTAATTGTCGTTCTATCGATCATATATGCATAATGTGGTTAATAATATGAGTTAGATTGATAACAGTGAGTGTAATAAGTACAGTAATTGTCTTTCTGTCGATCATATAAGCATAATATGGCTAATAATATGAGTTAGATTGATAAAAATAAGAGTAGTAAGTGTAGTAAATGTCGTGCTATCGATCATATCTGCACAATATGGTTAATAATAAGAGTTAGATTGATAACAGTGAGTGTAATAAGTATAGTAATTGTCGTTCTATCGATCATATAAGCATAATATGGCTAATAATATGAGTTAGATTGATAATAATAAGAGAAGTGAGTATAGTCATTTTCGTTCGATCGATCATATAAGCATAATATGGCTAATGATATAAGTTAGATTGATAATAATAAGAGTAATAGGTATAGTAATTATCGTTCTACCGATCATAAATGCATAATCTGCCTAATAATATGAGTTAGATTGATAAATATAAGAGCAATAAATATAGTAATTGTCGTCCTATCGATCATATAAGCATAATATGGCTAACAATATGAGTTAGATTGATAATAATAAGAGTAATGAGTATAGTAATTGTCGTTCTATCGATCATATTAGCATAATATGGTTAATAATATGAGCTAGATTGATAATAATAAGAGTAATGAGTATAGTAATTGTCGTTCTATCGATCATATTTGCATAATGTGGTTAATAATATGAGCTAGATTGATAACAGTGAGTGTAATAAGTATAGTAATTGTCGTTCTGTCGATCATATAAGCATAATATGGCTAATAATATGAGTTAGATTGATAACAATAAGAGTAGTAAGTGTAGTAAATGTCGTGCTATCGATCATATCTGCATAATATGGTTAATAATAAGAGTTAGATTGATAACAGTGAGTGTAATAAGTATAGTAATTGTCGTTCTATCGATCATATAAGCATAATATGGCTAATAATATGAGTTAGATTGATAATAATAAGAGAAGTGAGTATAGTCATTTTCGTTCGATCGATCATATAAGCATAATATGGCTAATGATATAAGTTAGATTGATAATAATAAGAGTAATAGGTATAGTAATTATCGTTCTACCGATCATAAATGCATAATCTGCCTAATAATATGAGTTAGATTGATAAATATAAGAGCAATAAGTATAGTAATTGTCGTCCTATCGATCATATAAGCATAATATGGCTAACAATATGAGTTAGATTGATAATAATAAGAGTAATGAGTACAGTAATTGTCGTTCTATCGATCATATTAGCATAATATGGTTAATAATATGAGCTAGATTGATAATAATAAGAGTAATGAGTATAGTAATTGTCGTTCTATCGATCATATTTGCATAATGTGGTTAATAATATGAGCTAGATTGATAACAGTGAGTGTAATAAGTATAGTAATTGTCTTTCTATCGATCATATAAGCATAATGTGGCTAATAATATGAGTTAGATTGATAATAATAAGAGAAATGAATATAGTAATTGTCGTTCTATCGATCATATAACCATAATATGGCTAATAATATGAGTTAGATTGATAATAATAAAAGTAGTAAGTGTAGTAAATGTCGTGCTATCGATCATATCTGCATAATATGGTTAATAATATGAGTTAGATTGATAATAGTGAGTGTAATAAGTATAGTAATTGTCGTTCTATCGATCATATTAGCACAATATGGTTAATAATATGAGTTAGATTCATAATAATAAGAGTAATAAGTATAGTAATTGTCGTTCTATCGATCACATAAGCATAATATGGCTAATAATATGAGTTAGATTGATAATAGTGAGTGTAATAAGTATAGTAATTGTCGTTCTATCGATCATATTAGCATAATATGGCTTATAATATGAGTTAGATTGATAATAATAAGAGTAGTAAGTGTAGTAAATGTCGTGCTATCGATCATATCTGCATAATATGGTTAATAATAAGAGTTAGATTGATAACAGTGAGTGTAATAAGTATAGTAATTGTCGTTCTATCGATCATATTAGCATAATATGGTTAATAATATGAGCTAGATTGATAATAATAAGAGTAATGAGTATAGTAATTGTCGTTCTATCGTTCATATAAGCATAATATGGCTAATAATATGAGTTAGGCTGATAATAATAAGAGTAATGAGTATAGTAATTGTCGTTCTATCGATCGTATTTGCATAATATGGTTAATAATATGAGTTAGATTGATAACAGTGAGTGTAATAAGTATAGTAATTGTCGTTCCGTCGATCATATAAGCATAATATGGCTAATAATATGAGTTAGGTTGATAATAATGAGAGTAATAAGTATAGTAATTGTCGTTCTATCGATCATATCTGCATAATATGGTTAATAATATGAGTTAGATTGATAATGATAAGAGTAGTAAGTGTAGTAAATGTCGTGCTATCGATCATATCTGCATAATATGGTTAATAATATGAGTTAGATTGATAATAGTGAGTGTAATAAGTATAGTAATTGTCGTTCTATCGATCATATTAGCATAATATGGTTAATAATATGAGTTAGATTCATAATAATAAGAGTAATAAGTATAGTAATTGTCGTTCTATCGATCACATAAGCATAATATGGCTAATAATATGAGTTAGATTGATAATAGTGAGTGTAATAAGTATAGTAATTGTCGTTCTATCGATCATATTAGCATAATATGCCTTATAATATGAGTTAGGCTGATAATAATAAGAGTAATGAGTATAGTAATTGTCGTTCTATCGATCATATTTGCATAATGTGGTTAATAATATGAGTTAGATTGATAACAGTGAGTGTAATAAGTATAGTAATTGTCTTTCTATCGATCATATAAGCATAATATGGCTAATAATATGAGTTAGATTGATAATAATAAGAGAAATGAATATAGTAATTGTCGTTCTATCGATCATATAAGCATAATATGGCTAATAATATGAGTTAGATTGATAACAATAAGAGTAAGGAGTATACTAATTGTAGTTCTATCGATCATGTCTGCATAATATGGTTAATAATATGAGTTAGATTGATAACAATAAGAGTAATAAGTATAGTAAATGTCGTGCTATCGATCATATCTGCATAGTATGGTTAATAATATGAGTTAGATTGATAATAGTGAGTGTACTACGTATAGTAATTGTCGTTCTATCGATCATATTAACATAATATGGCTAATAATATGAGTTAGGCTGATAATAATGAGAGTAATAAGTATAGTAATTGTCGTTCTGTCGATCATATGAGCATAATATGGCTAATAATATGAATTAGATTGATAATAATAAGAGAAATGAATATAGTAATTGTCGTTCTATCGATCATATAAGCATAATATGGCTAATAATATGAGTTAGATTGATAATAATAAGAGTAAGGAGTATACTAATTGTAGTTCTATCGATCATATCTGCATAATATGGTTAATAATAAGAGTTAGATTGATCACAGTGAGTGTAATAAGTATAGTAATTGTCGTTCTATCGATCATATAAGCATAATATGGCTAATAATATGAGTTAGATTGATAATAATAAGAGAAGTGAGTATAGTCATTTTCGTTCGATCGATCATATAAGCATAATATGGCTAATGATACAAGTTAGATTGATAATAATAAGAGTAATAGGTATAGTAATTATCGTTCTACCGATCATAAAAGCATAATCTGCCCAATAATATGAGTTAGATTGATAAATATAAGAGTAATAAGTATAGTAATTGTCGTCCTATCGATCATATAAGCATAATATGGCTAACAATATGAGTTAGATTGATAATAATAGGAGTAATGAGTATAGTAATTGTCGTTCTATCGATCATATTAGCATAATATGGTTAATAATATGAGCTAGATTGATAATAATAAGAGTAATGAGTATAGTAATTGTCGTTCTATCGATCATATTTGCATAATGTGGTTAATAATATGCGTTAGATTGATAACAGTGAGTGTAATAAGTATAGTAATTGTCTTTCTATCGATCATATAAGCATAATGTGGCTAATAATATGAGTTAGATTGATAATAATAAGAGAATTGAATATAGTAATTGTCTTTCTATCTATCATATAAACATAATATGGCTAATAATATGAGTTAGATTGATAATAATAAGAGAAATGAATATAGTAATTGTCGTTCTATCGATCATATAAGCATAATATGGCTAATAATATGAGTTAGATTGATAATAATAAGAGTAAGGAGTATACTAATTGTAGTTCTATCGATCATGTCTGCATAATATGGTTAATAATATGAGTTAGATTGATAACAATAAGAGTAATAAGTATAGTAAATGTCGTGCTATCGATCATATCTGCATAGTATGGTTAATAATATGAGTTAGATTGATAATAGTGAGTGTACTGCGTATAGTAATTGTCGTTCTATCGATCATATTAACATAATATGGCTAATAATATGAGTTAGGCTGATAATAATGAGAGTAATAAGTATAGTAATTGTCGTTCTGTCGATCATATGAGCATAATATGGCTAACAATATGAGTTAGATTGATAATAATAAGAGTAATGAGTATAGTAATTGTCGTTCTATCGATCATATTAGCATAATATGGTTAATAATATGAGCTAGATTGATAATAATAAGAGTAATGAGTATAGTAATTGTCGTTCTATCGATCATATTTGCATAATGTGGTTAATAATATGCGTTAGATTGATAACAGTGAGTGTAATAAGTATAGTAATTGTCTTTCTATCAATCATATAAGCATAATGTGGCTAATAATATGAGTTAGATTGATAATAATAAGAGAAATGAATATAGTAATTGTCTTTCTATCGATCATATAAACATAATATGGCTAATAATATGAGTTAGATTGATAATAATAAGAGAAATGAATATAGTAATTATCTTTCTATCGATCATATAAGCATAATATGGCTAATAATATGAGTTAGATTGATAATAATAAGAGTAAGGAGTATACTAATTGTAGTTCTATCGATCATGTCTGCATAATATGGTTAATAATATGAGTTAGATTGATAACAATAAGAGTAATAAGTATAGTAAATGTCGTGCTATCGATCATATCTGCATAGTATGGTTAATAATATGAGTTAGATTGATAATAGTGAGTGTACTAAGTATAGTAATTGTCGTTCTATCGTTCATATAAGCATAACATGGCTAATAATATGAGTTAGATTGATAATAGTGAGTGTAATAAGTATAGTAATTGTCGTTCTATCGATCATATTAGCATAATATGGTTAATAATATGAGCTAGATTGATAATAATAAGAGTAATAGGTATAGTAAATGTCGTGCTATCGATCATATCTGCATAATATGGTTAATAATATGAGCTAGATTGATAATAATAAGAGTAATAGGTATAGTAAATGTCGTGCTATCGATCATATCTGCATAATATGGTTAATAATATGAGTTAGATTGATAATAATAAAAGTAGTAAGTGTAGTAAATGTCGTGCTATCGATCATATCTGCATAATATGGTTAATAATATGAGTTAGATTGATAATAGTGAGTGTAATAAGTATAGTAATTGTCGTTCTATCGATCATATTAGCACAATATGGTTAATAATATGAGTTAGATTCATAATAATAAGAGTAATAAGTATAGTAATTGTCATTCTATCGATCACATAAGCATAATATGGCTAATAATATGAGTTAGATCGATAATAGTGAGTGTAATAAGTATAGTAATTGTCGTTCTATCGATCATATTAGCATAATATGGCTTATAATATGAGTTAGATTGATAATAATAAGAGTAGTAAGTGTAGTAAATGTCGTGCTATCGATCATATCTGCATAATATGGTTAATAATAAGAGTTAGATTGATAACAGTGAGTGTAATAAGTATAGTAATTGTCGTTCTATCGATAATATTAGCATAATATGGTTAATAATATGAGTTAGATTCATAATAATAAGAGTAATAAGTATAGTAATTGTCATTCTATCGATCACATAAGCATAATATGGCTAATAATATGAGTTAGATTGATAATAGTGAGTGTAATAAGTATAGTAATTGTCGTTCTATCGATCATATTAGCATAATATGGCTTATAATATGAGTTAGATTGATAATAATAAGAGTAGTAAGTGTAGTAAATGTCGTGCTATCGATCATATCTGCATAATATGGTTAATAATAAGAGTTAGATTGATAACAGTGAGTGTAATAAGTATAGTAATTGTCGTTCTATCGAACATATTAGCATAATATGGCTAATAATATGAGTTAGGTTGATAATAATGAGAGTAATAAGTATAGTAATTGTCGTTCTATCGATCATATCTGCATAATATGGTTAATAATATGAGTTAGATTGATAATGATAAGAGTAGTAAGTGTAGTAAATGTCGTGCTATCGATCATATCTGCATAATATGGTTAATAATATGAGTTAGATTAATAATAGTGAGTGTAATAAGTACAGTAATTGTCGTTCTATCGATCATATTAGCATAATATGGCTAATAATATGAGTTAGATTGATAATAATAAGAGTAAGGAGTATACTAATTGTAGTTCTATCGATCATGTCTGCATAATATGGTTAATAATATGAGTTAGATTGATAACAATAAGAGTAATAAGTATAGTAAATGTCGTGCTATCGATCATATCTGCATAATATGGTTAATAATATGAGTTAGATTGATAATAGTGAGTGTAATAAGTATAGTAATTGTCGTTCTATCGATCATATTAGCATAATATGGCTAATAATATGAGTTAGATTGATAATAATAAGAGTAAGGAGTATACTAATTGTAGTTCTATCGATCATGTCTGCATAATATGGTTAATAATATGAGTTAGATTGATAACAATAAGAGTAATAAGTATAGTAAATGTCGTGCTATCGATCATATCTGCATAATATGGTTAATAATATGAGTTAGATTGATAATAGTGAGTGTAATAAGTATAGTAATTGTCGTTCTATCGATCATATTAGCATAATATGGTTAATAATATGAGCTAGGTTGATAATAATGAGAGTAATAAGTATAGTAATTGTCGTTCTATCGATCATATCTGCATAATATGGTTAATAATATGAGTTAGATTGATAATGATAAGAGTAGTAAGTGTAGTAAATGTCGTGCTATCGATCATATCTGCATAATATGGTTAATAATATGAGTTAGATTAATAATAGTGAGTGTAATAAGTACAGTAATTGTCGTTCTATCGATCATATTAGCATTATATGGCTAATAATATGAGTTAGATTGATAATAATAAGAGTAAGGAGTATACTAATTGTAGTTCTATCGATCATGTCTGCATAATATGGTTAATAATATGAGTTAGATTGATAACAATAAGAGTAATAAGTATAGTAAATGTCGTGCTATCGATCATATCTGCATAATATGGTTAATAATATGAGTTAGATTGATAATAGTGAGTGTAATAAGTATAGTAATTGTCGTTCTATCGATCATATTAGCATAATATGGCTAATAATATGAGTTAGATTGATAATAATAAGAGTAAGGAGTATACTAATTGTAGTTCTATCGATCATGTCTGCATAATATGGTTAATAGTATGAGTTAGATTGATAACAATAAGAGTAATAAGTATAGTAAATGTCGTGCTATCGATCATATCTGCATAATATGGTTAATAATATGAGTTAGATTGATAATAGTGAGTGTAATAAGTATAGTAATTGTCGTTCTATCGATCATATTAGCATAATATGGTTAATAATATGAGCTAGATTGATAATAATAAGAGTAATGAGTATAGTAATTGTCGTTCTATCGTTCATATAAGCATAATATGGCTAATAATATGAGTTAGATTGATAATAGTGAGTGTAATAAGTATAGTAATTGTCGTTCTATCGATCATATTAGCATAATATGGTTAATAATATGAGCTAGATTGATAATAATAAGAGTAATAGGTATAGTAAATGTCGTGCTATCGATCATATCTGCATAATATGGTTAATAATATGAGTTAGATTGATAATAATAAGAGTAGTAAGTGTAGTAAATGTCGTGCTATCGATCATATCTGCATAATATGGTTAATAATATGAGTTAGATTCATAATAATAAGAGTAATAAGTATAGTAATTGTCGTTCTATCGATCACATAAGCATAATATGGCTAATAATATGAGTTAGATTGATAATAATAAGAGTAATGAGTATAGTAATTGTCGTTCTATCGGTCATATTTGCATAATGTGGTTAATAATATAAGTTAGATTGATAACAGTGAGTGTAATAAGTATAGTAATTGTCGTTCTGTCGATCATATAAGCATAATATGGCTAATAATATGAGTTAGATTGATAATAGTGAGTGTAATAAGTATAGTAATTGTCGTTCTATCGATCATATTAGCATAATATGGTTAATAATATGAGTTAGATTCATAATAATAAGAGTAATAAGTATAGTAATTGTCGTTCTATCGATCACATAAGCATAATATGGCTAATAATATGAGTTAGATTGATAATAGTGAGTGTAATAAGTATAGTAATTGTCGTTCTATCGATCATATTAGCATAATATGGCTTATAATATGAGTTAGGCTGATAATAATAAGAGTAATGAGTATAGTAATTGTCGTTCTATCGATCATATATGCATAATGTGGTTAATAATATGAGTTAGATTGATAACAGTGAGTGTAATAAGTATAGTAATTGTCTTTCTGTCGATCATATAAGCATAATATGGCTAATAATATGAGTTAGATTGATAAAAATAAGAGTAGTAAGTGTAGTAAATGTCGTGCTATCGATCATATCTGCACAATATGGTTAATAATAAGAGTTAGATTGATAACAGTGAGTGTAATAAGTATAGTAATTGTCGTTCTATCGATCATATAAGCATAATATGGCTAATAATATGAGTTAGATTGATAATAATAAGAGAAGTGAGTATAGTCATTTTCGTTCGATCGATCATATAAGCATAATATGGCTAATGATATAAGTTAGATTGATAATAATAAGAGTAATAGGTATAGTAATTATCGTTCTACCGATCATAAATGCATAATCTGCCTAATAATATGAGTTAGATTGATAAATATAAGAGCAATAAATATAGTAATTGTCGTCCTAGCGATCATATAAGCATAATATGGCTAACAATATGAGTTAGATTGATAATAATAAGAGTAATGAGTATAGTAATTGTCGTTCTATCGATCATATTAGCATAATATGGTTAATAATATGAGCTAGATTGATAATAATAAGAGTAATGAGTATAGTAATTGTCGTTCTATCGATCATATTTGCATAATGTGGTTAATAATATGAGCTAGATTGATAACAGTGAGTGTAATAAGTATAGTAATTGTCGTTCTGTCGATCATATAAGCATAATATGGCTAATAATATGAGTTAGATTGATAAAAATAAGAGTAGTAAGTGTAGTAAATGTCGTGCTATCGATCATATCTGCATAATATGGTTAATAATAAGAGTTAGATTGATAACAGTGAGTGTAATAAGTATAGTAATTGTCGTTCTATCGATCATATAAGCATAATATGGCTAATAATATGAGTTAGATTGATAATAATAAGAGAAGTGAGTATAGTCATTTTCGTTCGATCGATCATATAAGCATAATATGGCTAATGATATAAGTTAGATTGATAATAATAAGAGTAATAGGTATAGTAATTATCGTTCTACCGATCATAAATGCATAATCTGCCTAATAATATGAGTTAGATTGATAAATATAAGAGCAATAAGTATAGTAATTGTCGTCCTATCGATCATATAAGCATAATATGGCTAACAATATGAGTTAGATTGATAATAATAAGAGTAATGAGTACAGTAATTGTCGTTCTATCGATCATATTAGCATAATATGGTTAATAATATGAGCTAGATTGATAATAATAAGAGTAATGAGTATAGTAATTGTCGTTCTATCGATCATATTTGCATAATGTGGTTAATAATATGAGCTAGATTGATAACAGTGAGTGTAATAAGTATAGTAATTGTCTTTCTATCGATCATATAAGCATAATGTGGCTAATAATATGAGTTAGATTGATAATAATAAGAGAAATGAATATAGTAATTGTCGTTCTATCGATCATATAACCATAATATGGCGAATAATATGAGTTAGATTGATAATAATAAAAGTAGTAAGTGTAGTAAATGTCGTGCTATCGATCATATCTGCATAATATGGTTAATAATATGAGTTAGATTGATAATAGTGAGTGTAATAAGTATAGTAATTGTCGTTCTATCGATCATATTAGCACAATATGGTTAATAATATGAGTTAGATTCATAATAATAAGAGTAATAAGTATAGTAATTGTCGTTCTATCGATCACATAAGCATAATATGGCTAATAATATGAGTTAGATTGATAATAGTGAGTGTAATAAGTATAGTAATTGTCGTTCTATCGATCATATTAGCATAATATGGCTTATAATATGAGTTAGATTGATAATAATAAGAGTAGTAAGTGTAGTAAATGTCGTGCTATCGATCATATCTGCATAATATGGTTAATAATAAGAGTTAGATTGATAACAGTGAGTGTAATAAGTATAGTAATTGTCGTTCTATCGATCATATTAGCATAATATGGTTAATAATATGAGCTAGATTGATAATAATAAGAGTAATGAGTATAGTAATTGTCGTTCTATCGTTCATATAAGCATAATATGGCTAATAATATGAGTTAGGCTGATAATAATAAGAGTAATGAGTATAGTAATTGTCGTTCTATCGATCGTATTTGCATAATATGGTTAATAATATGAGTTAGATTGATAACAGTGAGTGTAATAAGTATAGTAATTGTCGTTCCGTCGATCATATAAGCATAATATGGCTAATAATATGAGTTAGGTTGATAATAATGAGAGTAATAAGTATAGTAATTGTCGTTCTATCGATCATATCTGCATAATATGGTTAATAATATGAGTTAGATTGATAATGATAAGAGTACTAAGTGTAGTAAATGTCGTGCTATCGATCATATCTGCATAATATGGTTAATAATATGAGTTAGATTGATAATAGTGAGTGTAATAAGTATAGTAATTGTCGTTCTATCGATCATATTAGCATAATATGGTTAATAATATGAGTTAGATTCATAATAATAAGAGTAATAAGTATAGTAATTGTCGTTCTATCGATCACATAAGCATAATATGGCTAATAATATGAGTTAGATTGATAATAGTGAGTGTAATAAGTATAGTAATTGTCGTTCTATCGATCATATTAGCATAATATGCCTTATAATATGAGTTAGGCTGATAATAATAAGAGTAATGAGTATAGTAATTGTAGTTCTATCGATCATGTCTGCATAATATGGTTAATAATATGAGTTAGATTGATAACAATAAGAGTAATAAGTATAGTAAATGTCGTGCTATCGATCATATCTGCATAGTATGGTTAATAATATGAGTTAGATTGATAATAGTGAGTGTACTACGTATAGTAATTGTCGTTCTATCGATCATATTAACATAATATGGCTAATAATATGAGTTAGGCTGATAATAATGAGAGTAATAAGTATAGTAATTGTCGTTCTGTCGATCATATGAGCATAATATGGCTAATAATATGAATTAGATTGATAATAATAAGAGAAATGAATATAGTAATTGTCGTTCTATCGATCATATAAGCATAATATGGCTAATAATATGAGTTAGATTGATAATAATAAGAGTAAGGAGTATACTAATTGTAGTTCTATCGATCATATCTGCATAATATGGTTAATAATAAGAGTTAGATTGATAACAGTGAGTGTAATAAGTATAGTAATTGTCGTTCTATCGATCATATAAGCATAATATGGCTAATAATATGAGTTAGATTGATAATAATAAGAGAAGTGAGTATAGTCATTTTCGTTCGATCGATCATATAAGCATAATATGGCTAATGATACAAGTTAGATTGATAATAATAAGAGTAATAGGTATAGTAATTATCGTTCTACCGATCATAAAAGCATAATCTGCCTAATAATATGAGTTAGATTGATAAATATAAGAGTAATAAGTATAGTAATTGTCGTCCTATCGATCATATAAGCATAATATGGCTAACAATATGAGTTAGATTGATAATAATAGGAGTAATGAGTATAGTAATTGTCGTTCTATCGATCATATTAGCATAATATGGTTAATAATATGAGCTAGATTGATAATAATAAGAGTAATGAGTATAGTAATTGTCGTTCTATCGATCATATTTGCATAATGTGGTTAATAATATGCGTTAGATTGATAACAGTGAGTGTAATAAGTATAGTAATTGTCTTTCTATCGATCATATAAGCATAATGTGGCTAATAATATGAGTTAGATTGATAATAATAAGAGAATTGAATATAGTAATTGTCTTTCTATCTATCATATAAACATAATATGGCTAATAATATGAGTTAGATTGATAATAATAAGAGAAATGAATATAGTAATTGTCGTTCTATCGATCATATAAGCATAATATGGCTAATAATATGAGTTAGATTGATAATAATAAGAGTAAGGAGTATACTAATTGTAGTTCTATCGATCATGTCTGCATAATATGGTTAATAATATGAGTTAGATTGATAACAATAAGAGTAATAAGTATAGTAAATGTCGTGCTATCGATCATATCTGCATAGTATGGTTAATAATATGAGTTAGATTGATAATAGTGAGTGTACTAAGTATAGTAATTGTCGTTCTATCGATCATATTAACATAATATGGCTAATAGTATGAGTTAGGCTGATAATAATGAGAGTAATAAGTATAGTAATTGTCGTTCTGTCGATCATATAAGCATAATATGGCTAATAATATGAATTAGATTGATAACAATAAGAGAAATGAATATAGTAATTGTCGTTCTATCGATCATATAAGCATAATATGGCTAATAATAAGAGTTAGATTCATAACAGTGAGTGTAATAAGTATAGTAATTGTCGTTCTATCGATCATATAAGCATAATATGGCTAATAATATGAGTTAGATTGATAATAATAAGAGAAGTGAGTATAGTCATTTTCGTTCGATCGATCATATAAGCATAATATGGCTAATGATACAAGTTAGATTGATAATAATAAGAGTAATAGGTATAGTAATTATCGTTCTACCGATCATAAAAGCATAATCTGCCTAATAATATGAGTTAGATTGATAAATATAAGAGTAATAAGTATAGTAATTGTCGTCCTATCGATCATATAAGCATAATATGGCTAACAATATGAGTTAGATTGATAATAATAGGAGTAATGAGTATAGTAATTGTCGTTCTATCGATCATATTAGCATAATATGGTTAATAATATGAGCTAGATTGATAATAATAAGAGTAATGAGTATAGTAATTGTCGTTCTATCGATCATATTTGCATAATGTGGTTAATAATATGCGTTAGATTGATAACAGTGAGTGTAATAAGTATAGTAATTGTCTTTCTATCGATCATATAAGCATAATGTGGCTAATAATATGAGTTAGATTGATAATAATAAGAGAATTGAATATAGTAATTGTCTTTCTATCTATCATATAAACATAATATGGCTAATAATATGAGTTAGATTGATAATAATAAGAGAAATGAATATAGTAATTGTCGTTCTATCGATCATATAAGCATAATATGGCTAATAATATGAGTTAGATTGATAATAATAAGAGTAAGGAGTATACTAATTGTAGTTCTATCGATCATGTCTGCATAATATGGTTAATAATATGAGTTAGATTGATAACAATAAGAGTAATAAGTATAGTAAATGTCGTGCTATCGATCATATCTGCATAGTATGGTTAATAATATGAGTTAGATTGATAATAGTGAGTGTACTAAGTATAGTAATTGTCGTTCTATCGATCATATTAACATAATATGGCTAATAGTATGAGTTAGGCTGATAATAATGAGAGTAATAAGTATAGTAATTCTCGTTCTGTCGATCATATAAGCATAACATGGCTAATAATATGAATTAGATTGATAACAATAAGAGAAATGAATATAGTAATTGTCGTTCTATCGATCATATAAGCATAATATGGCTAATAATAAGAGTTAGATTCATAACAGTGAGTGTAATAAGTATAGTAATTGTCGTTCTATCGATCATATAAGCATAATATGGCTAATAATATGAGTTAGATTGATAATAATAAGAGAAGTGAGTATAGTCATTTTCGTTCGATCGATCATATAAGCATAATATGGCTAATGATATAAGTTAGATTGATAATAATAAGAGTAATAGGTATAGTAATTATCGTTCTACCGATCATAAATGCATAATCTGCCTAATAATATGAGTTAGATTGATAAATATAAGAGCAATAAGTATAGTAATTGTCGTCCTATCGATCATATAAGCATAATATGGCTAACAATATGAGTTAGATTGATAATAATAAGAGTAATGAGTATAGTAATTGTCGTTCTATCGATCATATTAGCATAATATGGTTAATAATATGAGCTAGATTGATAATAATAAGAGTAATGAGTATAGTAATTGTCGTTCTATCGATCATATTTGCATAATGTGGTTAATAATATGCGTTAGATTGATAACAGTGAGTGTAATAAGTATAGTAATTGTCTTTCTATCAATCATATAAGCATAATGTGGCTAATAATATGAGTTAGATTGATAATAATAAGAGAAATGAATATAGTAATTGTCTTTCTATCGATCATATAAACATAATATGGCTAATAATATGAGTTAGATTGATAATAATAAGAGAAATGAATATAGTAATTATCTTTCTATCGATCATATAAGCATAATATGGCTAATAATATGAGTTAGATTGATAATAATAAGAGTAAGGAGTATACTAATTGTAGTTCTATCGATCATGTCTGCATAATATGGTTAATAATATGAGTTAGATTGATAACAATAAGAGTAATAAGTATAGTAAATGTCGTGCTATCGATCATATCTGCATAGTATGGTTAATAATATGAGTTAGATTGATAATAGTGAGTGTACTAAGTATAGTAATTGTCGTTCTATCGTTCATATAAGCATAACATGGCTAATAATATGAGTTAGATTGATAATAGTGAGTGTAATAAGTATAGTAATTGTCGTTCTATCGATCATATTAGCATAATATGGTTAATAATATGAGCTAGATTGATAATAATAAGAGTAATAGGTATAGTAAATGTCGTGCTATCGATCATATCTGCATAATATGGTTAATAATATGAGCTAGATTGATAATAATAAGAGTAATAGGTATAGTAAATGTCGTGCTATCGATCATATCTGCATAATATGGTTAATAATATGAGTTAGATTGATAATAATAAAAGTAGTAAGTGTAGTAAATGTCGTGCTATCGATCATATCTGCATAATATGGTTAATAATATGAGTTAGATTGATAATAGTGAGTGTAATAAGTATAGTAATTGTCGTTCTATCGATCATATTAGCACAATATGGTTAATAATATGAGTTAGATTCATAATAATAAGAGTAATAAGTATAGTAATTGTCATTCTATCGATCACATAAGCATAATATGGCTAATAATATGAGTTAGATCGATAATAGTGAGTGTAATAAGTATAGTAATTGTCGTTCTATCGATCATATTAGCATAATATGGCTTATAATATGAGTTAGATTGATAATAATAAGAGTAGTAAGTGTAGTAAATGTCGTGCTATCGATCATATCTGCATAATATGGTTAATAATAAGAGTTAGATTGATAACAGTGAGTGTAATAAGTATAGTAATTGTCGTTCTATCGATAATATTAGCATAATATGGTTAATAATATGAGTTAGATTCATAATAATAAGAGTAATAAGTATAGTAATTGTCATTCTATCGATCACATAAGCATAATATGGCTAATAATATGAGTTAGATTGATAATAGTGAGTGTAATAAGTATAGTAATTGTCGTTCTATCGATCATATTAGCATAATATGGCTTATAATATGAGTTAGATTGATAATAATAAGAGTAGTAAGTGTAGTAAATGTCGTGCTATCGATCATATCTGCATAATATGGTTAATAATAAGAGTTAGATTGATAACAGTGAGTGTAATAAGTATAGTAATTGTCGTTCTATCGATCATATTAGCATAATATGGTTAATAATATGAGCTAGATTGATAATAATAAGAGTAATGAGTATAGTAATTGTCGTTCTATCGTTCATATAAGCATAATATGGCTAATAATATGAGTTAGGCTGATAATAATAAGAGTAATGAGTATAGTAATTGTCGTTCTATCGATCGTATTTGCATAATATGGTTAATAATATGAGTTAGATTGATAACAGTGAGTGTAATAAGTATAGTAATTGTCGTTCTGTCGATCATATAAGCATAATATGGCTAATAATATGAGTTAGGTTGATAATAATGAGAGTAATAAGTATAGTAATTGTCGTTCTATCGATCATATCTGCATAATATGGTTAATAATATGAGTTAGATTGATAATGATAAGAGTAGTAAGTGTAGTAAATGTCGTGCTATCGATCATATCTGCATAATATGGTTAATAATATGAGTTAGATTGATAATAGTGAGTGTAATACGTATAGTAATTGTCGTTCTATCGATCATATTAGCATAATATGGCTAATAATATGAGTTAGATTGATAATAATAAGAGTAAGGAGTATACTAATTGTAGTTCTATCGATCATGTCTGCATAATATGGTTAATAATATGAGTTAGATTGATAACAATAAGAGTAATAAGTATAGTAAATGTCGTGCTATCGATCATATCTGCATAATATGGTTAATAATATGAGTTAGATTGATAATAGTGAGTGTAATAAGTATAGTAATTGTCGTTCTATCGATCATATTAGCATAATATGGTTAATAATATGAGCTAGGTTGATAATAATGAGAGTAATAAGTATAGTAATTGTCGTTCTATCGATCATATCTGCATAATATGGTTAATAATATGAGTTAGATTGATAATGATAAGAGTAGTAAGTGTAGTAAATGTCGTGCTATCGATCATATCTGCATAATATGGTTAATAATATGAGTTAGATTAATAATAGTGAGTGTAATAAGTACAGTAATTGTCGTTCTATCGATCATATTAGCATAATATGGCTAATAATATGAGTTAGATTGATAATAATAAGAGTAAGGAGTATACTAATTGTAGTTCTATCGATCATGTCTGCATAATATGGTTAATAATATGAGTTAGATTGATAACAGTGAGTGTAATAAGTATAGTAATTGTCTTTCTATCGATCATATAAGCATAATATGGCTAATAATATGAGATAGATTGATAATAATAAGAGAAATGAATATAGTAATTGTCGTTCTATCGATCATATAAGCATAATATGGCTAATAATATGAGTTAGATTGATAACAATAAGAGTAAGGAGTATACTAATTGTAGTTCTATCGATCATGTCTGCATAATATGGTTAATAATATGAGTTAGATTGATAACAATAAGAGTAATAAGTATAGTAAATGTCGTGCTATCGATCATATCTGCATAGTATGGTTAATAATATGAGTTAGATTGATAATAGTGAGTGTACTACGTATAGTAATTGTCGTTCTATCGATCATATTAACATAATATGGCTAATAATATGAGTTAGGCTGATAATAATGAGAGTAATAAGTATAGTAATTGTCGTTCTGTCGATCATATGAGCATAATATGGCTAATAATATGAATTAGATTGATAATAATAAGAGAAATGAATATAGTAATTGTCGTTCTATCGATCATATAAGCATAATATGGCTAATAATATGAGTTAGATTGATAATAATAAGAGTAAGGAGTATACTAATTGTAGTTCTATCGATCATATCTGCATAATATGGTTAATAATAAGAGTTAGATTGATAACAGTGAGTGTAATAAGTATAGTAATTGTCGTTCTATCGATCATATAAGCATAATATGGCTAATAATATGAGTTAGATTGATAATAATAAGAGAAGTGAGTATAGTCATTTTCGTTCGATCGATCATATAAGCATAATATGGCTAATGATACAAGTTAGATTGATAATAGTGAGTGTAATAAGTATAGTAATTGTCGTTCTATCGATCATATTAGCATAATATGGTTAATAATATGAGCTAGATTGATAATAATAAGAGTAATAGGTATAGTAAATGTCGTGCTATCGATCATATCTGCATAATATGGTTAATAATATGAGCTAGATTGATAATAATAAGAGTAATAGGTATGGTAAATGTCGTGCTATCGATCATATCTGCATAATATGGTTAATAATATGAGTTAGATTGATAATAATAAAAGTAGTAAGTGTAGTAAATGTCGTGCTATCGATCATATCTGCATAATATGGTTAATAATATGAGTTAGATTGATAATAGTGAGTGTAATAAGTATAGTAATTGTCGTTCTATCGATCATATTAGCACAATATGGTTAATAATATGAGTTAGATTCATAATAATAAGAGTAATAAGTATAGTAATTGTCATTCTATCGATCACATAAGCATAATATGGCTAATAATATGAGTTAGATTGATAATAGTGAGTGTAATAAGTATAGTAATTGTCGTTCTATCGATCATATTAGCATAATATGGCTTATAATATGAGTTAGATTGATAATAATAAGAGTAGTAAGTGTAGTAAATGTCGTGCTATCGATCATATCTGCATAATATGGTTAATAATAAGAGTTAGATTGATAACAGTGAGTGTAATAAGTATAGTAATTGTCGTTCTATCGATAATATTAGCATAATATGGTTAATAATATGAGTTAGATTCATAATAATAAGAGTAATAAGTATAGTAATTGTCATTCTATCGATCACATAAGCATAATATGGCTAATAATATGAGTTAGATTGATAATAGTGAGTGTAATAAGTATAGTAATTGTCGTTCTATCGATCATATTAGCATAATATGGCTTATAATATGAGTTAGATTGATAATAATAAGAGTAGTAAGTGTAGTAAATGTCGTGCTATCGATCATATCTGCATAATATGGTTAATAATAAGAGTTAGATTGATAACAGTGAGTGTAATAAGTATAGTAATTGTCGTTCTATCGATCATATTAGCATAATATGGCTAATAATATGAGTTAGGCTGATAATAATGAGAGTAATAAGTATAGTAATTGTCGTTCTGTCGATCATATAAGCATAATATGGCTAATAATATGAGTTAGATTGATAATAGTGAGTGTAATACGTATAGTAATTGTCGTTCTATCGATCATATTAGCATAATATGGCTTATAATATGAGTTAGGCTGATAATAATAAGAGTAATGAGTATAGTAATTGTCGTTCTATCGATCATATTTGCATAATGTGGTTAATAATATGAGTTAGATTGATAACAGTGAGTGTAATAAGTATAGTAATTGTCTTTCTATCGATCATATAAGCATAATATGGCTAATAATATGAGTTAGATTGATAATAATAAGAGAAATGAATATAGTAATTGTCGTTCTATCGATCATATAAGCATAATATGGCTAATAATATGAGTTAGATTGATAACAATAAGAGTAAGGAGTATACTAATTGTAGTTCTATCGATCATGTCTGCATAATATGGTTAATAATATGAGTTAGATTGATAACAATAAGAGTAATAAGTATAGTAAATGTCGTGCTATCGATCATATCTGCATAGTATGGTTAATAATATGAGTTAGATTGATAATAGTGAGTGTACTAAGTATAGTAATTGTCGTTCTATCGATCATATTAACATAATATGGCTAATAATATGAGTTAGGCTGATAATAATGAGAGTAATAAGTATAGTAATTGTCGTTCTGTCGATCATATAAGCATAATATGGCTAATAATATGAATTAGATTGATGATAATAAGAGAAATGAATATAGTAATTGTCGTTCTATCGATCATATAAGCATAATATGGCTAATAATATGAGTTAGATTGATAATAATAAGAGTAAGGAGTATACTAATTGTAGTTCTATCGATCATATCTGCATAATATGGTTAATAATAAGAGTTAGATTGATAACAGTGAGTGTAATAAGTATAGTAATTGTCGTTCTATCGATCATATAAGCATAATATGGCTAATAATATGAGTTAGATTGATAATAATAAGAGAAGTGAGTATAGTCATTTTCGTTCGATCGATCATATAAGCATAATATGGCTAATGATATAAGTTAGATTGATAATAATAAGTGTAATAGGTATAGTAATTATCGTTCTACCGATCATAAAAGCATAATCTGCCTAATAATATGAGTTAGATTGATAAATATAAGAGTAATAGGTATAGTAATTGTCGTCCTATCGATCATATAAGCATAATATGGCTAACAATATGAGTTAGATTGATAATAATAAGAGTAATGAGTATAGTAATTGTCGTTCTATCGATCATATTAGCATAATATGGTTAATAATATGAGCTAGATTGATAATAATAAGAGTAATGAGTATAGTAATTGTCGTTCTATCGATCATATTTGCATAATGTGGTTAATAATATGCGTTAGATTGATAACAGTGAGTGTAATAAGTATAGTAATTGTCTTTCTATCAATCATATAAGCATAATGTGGCTAATAATATGAGCTAGATTGATAATAATAAGAGTAATAGGTATAGTAAATGTCGTGCTATCGATCATATCTGCATAATATGGTTAATAATATGAGCTAGATTGATAATAATAAGAGTAATAGGTATAGTAAATGTCGTGCTATCGATCATATCTGCATAATATGGTTAATAATATGAGTTAGATTGATAATAATAAGAGTAGTAAGTGTAGTAAATGTCGTGCTATCGATCATATCTGCATAATATGGTTAATAATATGAGTTAGATTGATAATAGTGAGTGTAATAAGTATAGTAATTGTCGTTCTATCGATCATATTAGCATAATATGGTTAATAATATGAGTTAGATTCATAATAATAAGAGTAATAAGTATAGTAATTGTCGTTCTATCGATCACATAAGCATAATATGGCTAATAATATGAGTTAGATTGATAATAGTGAGTGTAATAAGTATAGTAATTGTCGTTCTATCGATCATATTAGCATAATATGGCTTATAATATGAGTTAGGCTGATAATAATAAGAGTAATGAGTATAGGAATTGTCGTTCTATCGATCATATTTGCATAATGTGGTTAATAATATGAGTTAGATTGATAACAGTGAGTGTAATAAGTATAGTAATTGTCTTTCTATCGATCATATAAGCATAATATGGCTAATAATATGAGTTAGATTGATAATAATAAGAGAAATGAATATAGTAATTGTCGTTCTATCGATCATATAAGCATAATATGGCTAATAATATGAGTTAGATTGATAACAATAAGAGTAAGGAGTATACTAATTGTAGTTCTATCGATCATGTCTGCATAATATGGTTAATAATATGAGTTAGATTGATAACAATAAGAGTAATAAGTATAGTAAATGTCGTGCTATCGATCATATCTGCATAGTATGGTTAATAATATGAGTTAGATTGATAATAGTGAGTGTACTACGTATAGTAATTGTCGTTCTATCGATCATATTAACATAATATGGCTAATAATATGAGTTAGGCTGATAATAATGAGAGTAATAAGTATAGTAATTGTCGTTCTGTCGATCATATGAGCATAATATGGCTAATAATATGAATTAGATTGATAATAATAAGAGAAATGAATATAGTAATTGTGGTTCTATCGATCATATAAGCATAATATGGCTAATAATATGAGTTAGATTGATAATAATAAGAGTAAGGAGTATACTAATTGTAGTTCTATCGATCATATCTGCATAATATGGTTAATAATAAGAGTTAGATTGATAACAGTGAGTGTAATAAGTATAGTAATTGTCGTTCTATCGATCATATAAGCATAATATGGCTAATAATATGAGTTAGATTGATAATAATAAGAGTAAGGAGTATACTAATTGTAGTTCTATCGATCATGTCTGCATAATATGGTTAATAATATGAGTTAGATTGATAACAATAAGAGTAATAAGTATAGTAAATGTCGTGCTATCGATCATATCTGCATAATATGGTTAATAATATGAGTTAGATTGATAATAGTGAGTGTAATAAGTATAGTAATTGTCGTTCTATCGATCATATTAGCATAATATGGCTAATAATATGAGTTAGATTGATAATAATAAGAGTAAGGAGTATACTAATTGTAGTTCTATCGATCATGTCTGCATAATATGGTTAATAATATGAGTTAGATTGATAACAATAAGAGTAATAAGTATAGTAAATGTCGTGCTATCGATCATATCTGCATAATATGGTTAATAATATGAGTTAGATTGATAATAGTGAGTGTAATAAGTATAGTAATTGTCGTTCTATCGATCATATTAGCATAATATGGTTAATAATATGAGCTAGATTGATAATAATAAGAGTAATGAGTATAGTAATTGTCGTTCTATCGTTCATATAAGCATAATATGGCTAATAATATGAGTTAGATTGATAATAGTGAGTGTAATAAGTATAGTAATTGTCGTTCTATCGATCATATTAGCATAATATGGTTAATAATATGAGCTAGATTGATAATAATAAGAGTAATAGGTATAGTAAATGTCGTGCTATCGATCATATCTGCATAATATGGTTAATAATATGAATTAGATTGATAATAATAAGAGTAGTAAGTGTAGTAAATGTCGTGCTATCGATCATATCTGCATAATATGGTTAATAATATGAGTTAGATTCATAATAATAAGAGTAATAAGTATAGTAATTGTCGTTCTATCGATCACATAAGCATAATATGGCTAATAATATGAGTTAGATTGATAATAATAAGAGTAATGAGTATAGTAATTGTCGTTCTATCGGTCATATTTGCATAATGTGGTTAATAATATAAGTTAGATTGATAACAGTGAGTGTAATAAGTATAGTAATTGTCGTTCTGTCGATCATATAAGCATAATATGGCTAATAATATGAGTTAGATTGATAATAGTGAGTGTAATAAGTATAGTAATTGTCGTTCTGTCGATCATATAAGCATAATATGGCTAATAATATGAGTTAGATTGATAATAGTGAGTGTAATAAGTATAGTAATTGTCGTTCTATCGATCATATTAGCATAATATGGCTTATAATATGAGTTAGGCTGATAATAATAAGAGTAATGAGTATAGTAATTGTCGTTCTATCGATCATATTTGCATAATGTGGTTAATAATATGAGTTAGATTGATAACAGTGAGTGTAATAAGTATAGTAATTGTCGTTCTATCGATCATATTAGCACAATATGGTTAATAATATGAGTTAGATTCATAATAATAAGAGTAATAAGTATAGTAATTGTCATTCTATCGATCACATAAGCATAATATGGCTAATAATATGAGTTAGATTGATAATAGTGAGTGTAATAAGTATAGTAATTGTCGTTCTATCGATCATATTAGCATAATATGGCTTATAATATGAGTTAGATTGATAATAATAAGAGTAGTAAGTGTAGTAAATGTCGTGCTATCGATCATATCTGCATAATATGGTTAATAATAAGAGTTAGATTGATAACAGTGAGTGTAATAAGTATAGTAATTGTCGTTCTATCGATAATATTAGCATAATATGGTTAATAATATGAGTTAGATTCATAATAATAAGAGTAATAAGTATAGTAATTGTCATTCTATCGATCACATAAGCATAATATGGCTAATAATATGAGTTAGATTGATAATAGTGAGTGTAATAAGTATAGTAATTGTCGTTCTATCGATCATATTAGCATAATATGGCTTATAATATGAGTTAGATTGATAATAATAAGAGTAGTAAGTGTAGTAAATGTCGTGCTATCGATCATATCTGCATAATATGGTTAATAATAAGAGTTAGATTGATAACAGTGAGTGTAATAAGTATAGTAATTGTCGTTCTATCGATCATATTAGCATAATATGGTTAATAATATGAGCTAGATTGATAATAATAAGAGTAATGAGTATAGTAATTGTCGTTCTATCGTTCATATAAGCATAATATGGCTAATAATATGAGTTAGGCTGATAATAATAAGAGTAATGAGTATAGTAATTGTCGTTCTATCGATCGTATTTGCATAATATGGTTAATAATATGAGTTAGATTGATAACAGTGAGTGTAATAAGTATAGTAATTGTCGTTCTGTCGATCATATAAGCATAATATGGCTAATAATATGAGTTAGGTTGATAATAATGAGAGTAATAAGTATAGTAATTGTCGTTCTATCGATCATATCTGCATAATATGGTTAATAATATGAGTTAGATTGATAATGATAAGAGTAGTAAGTGTAGTAAATGTCGTGCTATCGATCATATCTGCATAATATGGTTAATAATATGAGTTAGATTAATAATAGTGAGTGTAATAAGTACAGTAATTGTCGTTCTATCGATCATGTTAGCATAATATGGCTAATAATATGAGTTAGATTGATAATAATAAGAGTAAGGAGTATACTAATTGTAGTTCTATCGATCATGTCTGCATAATATGGTTAATAATATGAGTTAGATTGATAACAATAAGAGTAATAAGTATAGTAAATGTCGTGCTATCGATCATATCTGCATAATATGGTTAATAATATGAGTTAGATTGATAATAGTGAGTGTAATAAGTATAGTAATTGTCGTTCTATCGATCATATTAGCATAATATGGTTAATAATATGAGCTAGATTGATAATAATAAGAGTAATGAGTATAGTAATTGTCGTTCTATCGTTCATATAAGCATAATATGGCTAATAATATGAGTTAGATTGATAATAGTGAGTGTAATAAGTATAGTAATTGTCGTTCTATCGATCATATTAGCATAATATGGTTAATAATATGAGCTAGATTGATAATAATAAGAGTAATAGGTATAGTAAATGTCGTGCTATCGATCATATCTGCATAATATGGTTAATAATATGAGTTAGATTGATAATAATAAGAGTAGTAAGTGTAGTAAATGTCGTGCTATCGATCATATCTGCATAATATGGTTAATAATATGAGTTAGATTCATAATAATAAGAGTAATAAGTATAGTAATTGTCGTTCTATCGATCACATAAGCATAATATGGCTAATAATATGAGTTAGATTGATAATAATAAGAGTAATGAGTATAGTAATTGTCGTTCTATCGGTCATATTTGCATAATGTGGTTAATAATATAAGTTAGATTGATAACAGTGAGTGTAATAAGTATAGTAATTGTCGTTCTGTCGATCATATAAGCATAATATGGCTAATAATATGAGTTAGATTGATAATAGTGAGTGTAATAAGTATAGTAATTGTCGTTCTGTCGATCATATAAGCATAATATGGCTAATAATATGAGTTAGATTGATAATAGTGAGTGTAATAAGTATAGTAATTGTCGTTCTATCGATCATATTAGCATAATATGGCTTATGATATGAGTTAGATTGATAATAATAAGAGTAATGAGTATAGTAATTGTCGTTCTATCGATCATATTAGCATAATATGGTTAATAATATGAGCTAGATTGATAATAATAAGAGTAATGAGTATAGTAATTGTCGTTCTATCGATCATATTTGCATAATGTGGTTAATAATATGCGTTAGATTGATAACAGTGAGTGTAATAAGTATAGTAATTGTCTTTCTATCAATCATATAAGCATAATGTGGCTAATAATATGAGCTAGATTGATAATAATAAGAGTAATAGGTATAGTAAATGTCGTGCTATCGATCATATCTGCATAATATGGTTAATAATATGAGTTAGATTCATAATAATAAGAGTAATAAGTATAGTAATTGTCGTTCTGTCGATCATATGAGCATAATATGGCTAATAATATGAATTAGATTGATAATAATAAGAGAAATGAATATAGTAATTGTGGTTCTATCGATCATATAAGCATAATATGGCTAATAATATGAGTTAGATTGATAATAATAAGAGTAAGGAGTATACTAATTGTAGTTCTATCGATCATATCTGCATAATATGGTTAATAATAAGAGTTAGATTGATAACAGTGAGTGTAATAAGTATAGTAATTGTCGTTCTATCGATCATATAAGCATAATATGGCTAATAATATGAGTTAGATTGATAATAATAAGAGAAGTGAGTATAGTCATTTTCGTTCGATCGATCATATAAGCATAATATGGCTAATGATATAAGTTAGATTGATAATAATAAGAGTAATAGGTATAGTAATTATCGTTCTACCGATCATAAATGCATAATCTGCCTAATAATATGAGTTAGATTAATAATAGTGAGTGTAATAAGTACAGTAATTGTCGTTCTATCGATCATATTAGCATAATATGGCTAATAATATGAGTTAGATTGATAATAATAAGAGTAAGGAGTATACTAATTGTAGTTCTATCGATCATGTCTGCATAATATGGTTAATAATATGAGTTAGATTGATAACAATAAGAGTAATAAGTATAGTAAATGTCGTGCTATCGATCATATCTGCATAATATGGTTAATAATATGAGTTAGATTGATAATAGTGAGTGTAATGAGTATAGTAATTGTCGTTCTATCGATCATATTAGCATAATATGGCTAATAATATGAGTTAGATTGATAATAATAAGAGTAAGGAGTATACTAATTGTAGTTCTATCGATCATGTCTGCATAATATGGTTAATAATATGAGTTAGATTGATAACAATAAGAGTAATAAGTATAGTAAATGTCGTGCTATCGATCATATCTGCATAATATGGTTAATAATATGAGTTAGATTGATAATAGTGAGTGTAATAAGTATAGTAATTGTCGTTCTATCGATCATATTAGCATAATATGTTTAATAATATGAGCTAGATTGATAATAATAAGAGTAATGAGTATAGTAATTGTCGTTCTATCGTTCATATAAGCATAATATGGCTAATAATATGAGTTAGATTGATAATAGTGAGTGTAATAAGTATAGTAATTGTCGTTCTATCGATCATATTAGCATAATATGGTTAATAATATGAGCTAGATTGATAATAATAAGAGTAATAGGTATAGTAAATGTCGTGCTATCGATCATATCTGCATAATATGGTTAATAATATGAGTTAGATTGATAATAATAAGAGTAGTAAGTGTAGTAAATGTCGTGCTATCGATCATATCTGCATAATATGGTTAATAATATGAGTTAGATTCATAATAATAAGAGTAATAAGTATAGTAATTGTCGTTCTATCGATCACATAAGCATAATATGGCTAATAATATGAGTTAGATTGATAATAATAAGAGTAATGAGTATAGTAATTGTCGTTCTATCGGTCATATTTGCATAATGTGGTTAATAATATAAGTTAGATTGATAACAGTGAGTGTAATAAGTATAGTAATTGTCGTTCTGTCGATCATATAAGCATAATATGGCTAATAATATGAGTTAGATTGATAATAGTGAGTGTAATAAGTATAGTAATTGTCGTTCTGTCGATCATATAAGCATAATATGGCTAATAATATGAGTTAGATTGATAATAGTGAGTGTAATAAGTATAGTAATTGTCGTTCTATCGATCATATTAGCATAATATGGCTTATAATATGAGTTAGGCTGATAATAATAAGAGTAATGAGTATAGTAATTGTCGTTCTATCGATCATATTTGCATAATGTGGTTAATAATATGAGTTAGATTGATAACAGTGAGTGTAATAAGTATAGTAATTGTCTTTCTATCGATCATATAAGCATAATATGGCTAATAATATGAGTTAGATTGATAATAATAAGAGAAATGAATATAGTAATTGTCGTTCTATCGATCATATAAGCATAATATGGCTAATAATATGAGTTAGATTGATAACAATAAGAGTAAGGAGTATAATAATTGTAGTTCTATCGATCATGTCTGCATAATATGGTTAATAATATGAGTTAGATTGATAACAATAAGAGTAATAAGTATAGTAAATGTCGTGCTATCGATCATATCTGCATAGTATGGTTAATAATATGAGTTAGATTGATAATAGTGAGTGTACTAAGTATAGTAATTGTCGTTCTATCGATCATATTAACATAATATGGCTAATAATATGAGTTAGGCTGATAATAATGAGAGTAATAAGTATAGTAATTGTCGTTCTGTCGATCATATAAGCATAATATGGCTAATAATATGAATTAGATTGATGATAATAAGAGAAATGAATATAGTAATTGTCGTTCTATCGATCATATAAGCATAATATGGCTAATAATATGAGTTAGATTGATAATAATAAGAGTAAGGAGTATACTAATTGTAGTTCTATCGATCATATCTGCATAATATGGTTAATAATAAGAGTTAGATTGATAACAGTGAGTGTAATAAGTATAGTAATTGTCGTTCTATCGATCATATAAGCATAATATGGCTAATAATATGAGTTAGATTGATAATAATAAGAGAAGTGAGTATAGTCATTTTCGTTCGATCGATCATATAAGCATAATATGGCTAATGATATAAGTTAGATTGATAATAATAAGGGTAATAGGTATAGTAATTATCGTTCTACCGATCATAAAAGCATAATCTGCCTAATAATATGAGTTAGATTGATAAATATAAGAGTAATAAGTATAGTAATTGTCGTCCTATCGATCATATAAGCATAATATGGCTAACAATATGAGTTAGATTGATAATAATAAGAGTAATGAGTATAGTAATTGTCGTTCTATCGATCATATTAGCATAATATGGCTAATAATATGAGCTAGATTGATAATAATAAGAGTAATGAGTATAGTAATTGTCGTTCTGTCGATCATATAAGCATAATATGGCTAATAATATGAATTAGATTGATAATAATAAGAGAAATGAATATAGTAATTGTCGTTCTATCGATCATATAAGCATAATATGGCTAATAATAAGAGTTAGATTCATAACAGTGAGTGTAATAAGTATAGTAATTGTCGTTCTATCGATCATATAACCATAATATGGCTAATAATATGAGTTAGATTGATAATAATAAAAGTAGTAAGTGTAGTAAATGTCGTGCTATCGATCATATCTGCATAATATGGTTAATAATATGAGTTAGATTGATAATAGTGAGTGTAATAAGTATAGTAATTGTCGTTCTATCGATCATATTAGCACAATATGGTTAATAATATGAGTTAGATTCATAATAATAATAGTAATAAGTATAGTAATTGTCATTCTATCGATCACATAAGCATAATATGGCTAATAATATGAGTTAGATTGATAATAGTGAGTGTAATAAGTATAGTAATTGTCGTTCTATCGATCATATTAGCATAATATGGCTTATAATATGAGTTAGATTGATAATAATGAGAGTAGTAAGTGTAGTAAATGTCGTGCTATCGATCATATCTGCATAATATGGTTAATAATAAGAGTTAGATTGATAACAGTGAGTGTAATAAGTATAGTAATTGTCGTTCTATCGATCATATTAGCATAATATGGTTAATAATATGAGTTAGATTCATAATAATAAGAGTAATAAGTATAGTAATTGTCATTCTATCGATCACATAAGCATAATATGGCTAATAATATGAGTTAGATTGATAATAGTGAGTGTAATAAGTATAGTAATTGTCGTTCTATCGATCATATTAGCATAATATGGCTTATAATATGAGTTAGATTGATAATAATAAGAGTAGTAAGTGTAGTAAATGTCGTGCTATCGATCATATCTGCATAATATGGTTAATAATAAGAGTTAGATTGATAACAGTGAGTGTAATAAGTATAGTAATTGTCGTTCTATCGATCATATTAGCATAATATGGTTAATAATATGAGCTAGATTGATAATAATAAGAGTAATGAGTATAGTAATTGTCGTTCTATCGTTCATATAAGCATAATATGGCTAATAATATGAGTTAGGCTGATAATAATAAGAGTAATGAGTATAGTAATTGTCGTTCTATCGATCGTATTTGCATAATATGGTTAATAATATGAGTTAGATTGATAACAGTGAGTGTAATAAGTATAGTAATTGTCGTTCTGTCGATCATATAAGCATAATATGGCTAATAATATGAGTTAGGTTGATAATAATGAGAGTAATATGTATAGTAATTGTCGTTCTATCGATCATATCTGCATAATATGGTTAATAATATGAGTTAGATTGATAATGATAAGAGTAGTAAGTGTAGTAAATGTCGTGCTATCGATCATATCTGCATAATATGGTTAATAATATGAGTTAGATTAATAATAGTGAGTGTAATAAGTACAGTAATTGTCGTTCTATCGATCATATTAGCATAATATGGCTAATAATATGAGTTAGATTGATAATAATAAGAGTAAGGAGTATACTAATTGTAGTTCTATCGATCATGTCTGCATAATATGGTTAATAATATGAGTTAGATTGATAACAATAAGAGTAATAAGTATAGTAAATGTCGTGCTATCGATCATATCTGCATAATATGGTTAATAATATGAGTTAGATTGATAATAGTGAGTGTAATAAGTATAGTAATTGTCGTTCTATCGATCATATTAGCATAATATGGCTAATAATATGAGTTAGATTGATAATAATAAGAGTAAGGAGTATACTAATTGTAGTTCTATCGATCATGTCTGCATAATATGGTTAATAATATGAGTTAGATTGATAACAATAAGAGTAATAAGTATAGTAAATGTCGTGCTATCGATCATATCTGCATAATATGGTTAATAATATGAGTTAGATTGATAATAGTGAGTGTAATAAGTATAGTAATTGTCGTTCTATCGATCATATTAGCATAATATGGTTAATAATATGAGCTAGATTGATAATAATAAGAGTAATGAGTATAGTAATTGTCGTTCTATCGTTCATATAAGCATAATATGGCTAATAATATGAGTTAGATTGATAATAGTGAGTGTAATAAGTATAGTAATTGTCGTTCTATCGATCATATTAGCATAATATGGTTAATAATATGAGCTAGATTGATAATAATAAGAGTAATAGGTATAGTAAATGTCGTGCTATCGATCATATCTGCATAATATGGTTAATAATATGAGTTAGATTGATAATAATAAGAGTAGTAAGTGTAGTAAATGTCGTGCTATCGATCATATCTGCATAATATGGTTAATAATATGAGTTAGATTCATAATAATACGAGTAATAAGTATAGTAATTGTCGTTCTATCGATCACATAAGCATAATATGGCTAATAATATGAGTTAGATTGATAATAATAAGAGTAATGAGTATAGTAATTGTCGTTCTATCGGCCATATTTGCATAATGTGGTTAATAATATAAGATAGATTGATAACAGTGAGTGTAATAAGTATAGTAATTGTCGTTCTGTCGATCATATAAGCATAATATGGCTAATAATATGAGTTAGATTGATAATAGTGAGTGTAATAAGTATAGTAATTGTCGTTCTGTCGATCATATAAGCATAATATGGCTAATAATATGAGTTAGATTGATAATAGTGAGTGTAATAAGTATAGTAATTGTCGTTCTATCGATCATATTAGCATAATATGGCTTATAATATGAGTTAGGCTGATAATAATAAGAGTAATGAGTATAGTAATTGTCGTTCTATCGATCATATTTGCATAATGTGGTTAATAATATGAGT
The DNA here is from genome assembly GCF_050947335.1 of Megachile rotundata. Lineage (NCBI taxonomy): Eukaryota > Metazoa > Arthropoda > Insecta > Hymenoptera > Megachilidae > Megachile > Megachile rotundata. Next base: position 179,755 of record NW_027473550.1, on the reverse strand, counting down.
TAGATTGATAACAGTGAGTGTAATAAGTATAGTAATTGTCTTTCTATCGATCATATAAGCATAATATGGCTAATAATATGAGTTAGATTGATAATAATAAGAGAAATGAATATAGTAATTGTCGTTCTATCGATCATATAAGCATAATATGGCTAATAATATGAGTTAGATTGATAACAATAAGAGTAAGGAGTATACTAATTGTAGTTCTATCGATCATGTCTGCATAATATGGTTAATAATATGAGTTAGATTGATAACAATAAGAGTAATAAGTATAGTAAATGTCGTGCTATCGATCATATCTGCATAGTATGGTTAATAATATGAGTTAGATTGATAATAGTGAGTGTACTAAGTATAGTAATTGTCGTTCTATCGATCATATTAACATAATATGGCTAATAATATGAGTTAGGCTGATAATAATGAGAGTAATAAGTATAGTAATTGTCGTTCTGTCGATCATATAAGCATAATATGGCTAATAATATGAATTAGATTGATGATAATAAGAGAAATGAATATAGTAATTGTCGTTCTATCGATCATATAAGCATAATATGGCTAATAATATGAGTTAGATTGATAATAATAAGAGTAAGGAGTATACTAATTGTAGTTCTATCGATCATATCTGCATAATATGGTTAATAATAAGAGTTAGATTGATAACAGTGAGTGTAATAAGTATAGTAATTGTCGTTCTATCGATCATATTAGCATAATATGGTTAATAATATGAGCTAGATTGATAATAATAAGAGTAATGAGTATAGTAATTGTCGTTCTATCGTTCATATAAGCATAATATGGCTAATAATATGAGTTAGGCTGATAATAATAAGAGTAATGAGTATAGTAATTGTCGTTCTATCGATCGTATTTGCATAATATGGTTAATAATATGAGTTAGATTGATAACAGTGAGTGTAATAAGTATAGTAATTGTCGTTCTGTCGATCATATAAGCATAATATGGCTAATAATATGAGTTAGGTTGATAATAATGAGAGTAATAAGTATAGTAATTGTCGTTCTATCGATCATATCTGCATAATATGGTTAATAATATGAGTTAGATTGATAATGATAAGAGTAGTAAGTGTAGTAAATGTCGTGCTATCGATCATATCTGCATATTATGGTTAATAATATGAGTTAGATTGATAATAGTGAGTGTAATAAGTACAGTAATTGTCGTTCTATCGATTATATTAGCATAATATGGCTAATAATATGAGTTAGATTGATAATAATAAGAGTAAGGAGTATACTAATTGTAGTTCTATCGATCATGTCTGCATAATATGGTTAATAATATGAGTTAGATTGATAACAATAAGAGTAATAAGTATAGTAAATGTCGTGCTATCGATCATATCTGCATAATATGGTTAATAATATGAGTTAGATTGATAATAGTGAGTGTAATAAGTATAGTAATTGTCGTTCTATCGATCATATTAGCATAATATGGCTAATAATATGAGTTAGGCTGATAATAATGAGAGTAATAAGTATAGTAATTGTCGTTCTGTCGATCATATAAGCATAATATGACTAATAATATGAATTAGATTGATAATAATAAGAGAAATGAATATAGTAATTGTCGTTCTATCGATCATATAAGCATAATATGGCTAATAATATGAGTTAGATTGATAATAATAAGAGAAGTGAGTATAGTCATTGTCGTTCGATCGATCATATAAGCATAATATGGCTAATGATATGAGTTAAATTGATAATAATAAGAGTAATAGGTATAATAATTATCGTTCTACCGATCATATAAGCATAATATGGCTTATAATATGAGTTAGATTGATAATAATAAGAGTAATAAGTATAGTAATTTTCGTCCTATCGATCATATAAGCATAATATGGCTAACAATATGAGTTAGATTGATAATAATAAGAGTAATGAGTATAGTAATTGTCGTTCTATCGATTATATAAGCATAATATGGCTAATATTATGAGTTAGATTGATATTAATAAGAGTAATGGGTATACTAATTGTAGTTCTATCGATCATATCTGCATAATATGGTTAATAATATGAGTTAGATTGATAACAATAAGAGTAATAAGTATAGTAAATGTCGTGCTATCGATCATATCTGCATAATATGGTTAATAATATGAGTTAGATTCATAATAATAAGAGTAATAAGTATAGTAATTGTCGTTCTATCGATCATATGTGCATAATATGGTTAATGATATGAGTTAGATTGATAACAGTCAGTGTAAAAAGTATAGTGATTGTCGTTCTGTCGATCTCATAAGCATAATATGGCTAATAATATGAGTTAGGCTGATAATAATAAGAGTAATGAGTATAGTAATTGTCGTTCTATCGATCATATAAGCATAATATGGCTAATAATATGAGTTAGATTGATAATAATAAGAGTAAGGAGTATACTAATTGTAGTTCTATCGATCATATCTGCATAATATGGTTAATAATATGAGTTAGATTGATAATAGTGAGTGTAATAAGTATAGTAATTGTCGTTCTATCGATCATATTAGCATAATATGGTTAATAATATGAGCTAGATTGATAATAACAAGAGTAATGAGTATAGTAATTGTCGTTCTATCGTTCATATAAGCATAATATGGCTAATAATATGAGTTAGATTGATAATAGTGAGTGTAATAAGTATAGTAATTGTCGTTCTATCGATCATATTAGCATAATATGGTTAATAATATGAGCTAGATTGATAATAATAAGAGTAATAGGTATAGTAAATGTCGTGCTATCGATCATATCTGCATAATATGGTTAATAATATGAGTTAGATTGATAATAATAAGAGTAGTAAGTGTAGTAAATGTCGTGCTATCGATCATATCTGCATAATATGGTTAATAATATGAGTTAGATTCATAATAATAAGAGTAATAAGTATAGTAATTGTCGTTCTATCGATCACATAAGCATAATATGGCTAATAATATGAGTTAGATTGATAATAGTGAGTGTAATAAGTATAGTAATTGTCGTTCTATCGATCATATTAGCATAATATGGCTTATAATATGAGTTAGGCTGATAATAATAAGAGTAATGAGTATAGTAATTGTCGTTCTATCGATCATATATGCATAATGTGGTTAATAATATGAATTAGATTGATAACAGTGAGTGTAATAAGTATAGTAATTGTCTTTCTATCGAACATATAAGCATAATGTGGCTAATAATATGAGTTAGATTGATAATAATAAGAGAATTGAATATAGTAATTGTCTTTCTATCGATCATATAAACATAATATGGCTAATAATATGAGTTAGATTGATAATAATAAGAGAAATGAATATAGTAATTGTCGTTCTATCGATCATATAAGCATAATATGGCTAATAATATGAGTTAGATTGATAATAATAAGAGTAAGGAGTATACTAATTGTAGTTCTATCGATCATGTCTGCATAATATGGTTAATAATATGAGTTAGATTGATAACAATAAGAGTAATAAGTATAGTAAATGTCGTGCTATCGATCATATCTGCATAATATGGTTAATAATAAGAGTTAGATTGATAACAGTGAGTGTAATAAGTATAGTAATTGTCGTTCTATCGATCATATTAGCATAATATGGTTAATAATATGAGCTAGATTGATAATAATAAGAGTAATGAGTATAGTAATTGTCGTTCTATCGTTCATATAAGCATAATATGGCTAATAATATGAGTTAGGCTGATAATAATAAGAGTAATGAGTATAGTAATTGTCGTTCTATCGATCGTATTTGCATAATATGGTTAATAATATGAGTTAGATTGATAACAGTGAGTGTAATAAGTATAGTAATTGTCGTTCTGTCGATCATATAAGCATAATATGGCTAATAATATGAGTTAGGTTGATAATAATGAGAGTAATATGTATAGTAATTGTCGTTCTATCGATCATATCTGCATAATATGGTTAATAATATGAGTTAGATTGATAATGATAAGAGTAGTAAGTGTAGTAAATGTCGTGCTATCGATCATATCTGCATAATATGGTTAATAATATGAGTTAGATTAATAATAGTGAGTGTAATAAGTACAGTAATTGTCGTTCTATCGATCATATTAGCATAATATGGCTAATAATATGAGTTAGATTGATAATAATAAGAGTAAGGAGTATACTAATTGTAGTTCTATCGATCATGTCTGCATAATATGGTTAATAATATGAGTTAGATTGATAACAATAAGAGTAATAAGTATAGTAAATGTCGTGCTATCGATCATATCTGCATAATATGGTTAATAATATGAGTTAGATTGATAATAGTGAGTGTAATAAGTATAGTAATTGTCGTTCTATCGATCATATTAGCATAATATGGCTAATAATATGAGTTAGATTGATAATAATAAGAGTAAGGAGTATACTAATTGTAGTTCTATCGATCATGTCTGCATAATATGGTTAATAATATGAGTTAGATTGATAACAATAAGAGTAATAAGTATAGTAAATGTCGTGCTATCGATCATATCTGCATAATATGGTTAATAATATGAGTTAGATTGATAATAGTGAGTGTAATAAGTATAGTAATTGTCGTTCTATCGATCATATTAGCATAATATGGTTAATAATATGAGCTAGATTGATAATAATAAGAGTAATGAGTATAGTAATTGTCGTTCTATCGTTCATATAAGCATAATATGGCTAATAATATGAGTTAGATTGATAATAGTGAGTGTAATAAGTATAGTAATTGTCGTTCTTTCGATCATATTAGCATAATATGGTTAATAATATGAGCTAGATTGATAATAATAAGAGTAATAGGTATAGTAAATGTCGTGCTATCGATCATATCTGCATAATATGGTTAATAATATGAGTTAGATTGATAATAATAAGAGTAGTAAGTGTAGTAAATGTCGTGCTATCGATCATATCTGCATAATATGGTTAATAATATGAGTTAGATTCATAATAATACGAGTAATAAGTATAGTAATTGTCGTTCTATCGATCACATAAGCATAATATGGCTAATAATATGAGTTAGATTGATAATAATAAGAGTAATGAGTATAGTAATTGTCGTTCTATCGGTCATATTTGCATAATGTGGTTAATAATATAAGTTAGATTGATAACAGTGAGTGTAATAAGTATAGTAATTGTCGTTCTGTCGATCATATAAGCATAATATGGCTAATAATATGAGTTAGATTGATACTAGTGAGTGTAATAAGTATAGTAATTGTCGTTCTGTCGATCATATAAGCATAATATGGCTAATAATATGAGTTAGATTGATAATAGTGAGTGTAATAAGTATAGTAATTGTCGTTCTATCGATCATATTAGCATAATATGGCTTATAATATGAGTTAGGCTGATAATAATAAGAGTAATGAGTATAGTAATTGTCGTTCTATCGATCATATTTGCATAATGTGGTTAATAATATGAGTTAGATTGATAACAGTGAGTGTAATAAGTATAGTAATTGTCTTTCTATCGATCATATAAGCATAATATGGCTAATAATATGAGTTAGATTGATAATAATAAGAGAAATGAATATAGTAATTGTCGTTCTATCGATCATATAAGCATAATATGGCTAATAATATGAGTTAGATTGATAACAATAAGAGTAAGGAGTATACTAATTGTAGTTCTATCGATCATGTCTGCATAATATGGTTAATAATATGAGTTAGATTGATAACAATAAGAGTAATAAGTATAGTAAATGACGTGCTATCGATCATATCTGCATAGTATGGTTAATAATATGAGTTAGATTGATAATAGTGAGTGTACTAAGTATAGTAATTGTCGTTCTATCGATCATATTAACATAATATGGCTAATAATATGAGTTAGGCTGATAATAATGAGAGTAATAAGTATAGTAATTGTCGTTCTGTCGATCATATAAGCATAATATGGCTAATAATATGAATTAGATTGATGATAATAAGAGAAATGAATATAGTAATTGTCGTTCTATCGATCATATAAGCATAATATGGCTAATAATATGAGTTAGATTGATAATAATAAGAGTAAGGAGTATACTAATTGTAGTTCTATCGATCATATCTGCATAATATGGTTAATAATAAGAGTTAGATTGATAACAGTGAGTGTAATAAGTATAGTAATTGTCGTTCTATCGATCATATAAGCATAATATGGCTAATAATATGAGTTAGATTGATAATAATAAGAGAAGTGAGTATAGTCATTTTCGTTCGATCGATCATATAAGCATAATATGGCTAATGATATAAGTTAGATTGATAATAATAAGAGTAATAGGTATAGTAATTATCGTTCTACCGATCATAAAAGCATAATCTGCCTAATAATATGAGTTAGATTGATAAATATAAGAGTAATAAGTATAGTAATTGTCGTCCTATCGATCATATAAGCATAATATGGCTAACAATATGAGTTAGATTGATAATAATAAGAGTAATGAGTATAGTAATTGTCGTTCTATCGATCATATTAGCATAATATGGTTAATAATATGAGCTAGATTGATAACAATAAGAGTAATGAGTATAGTAATTGTCGTTCTATCGATCATATTTGCATAATGTGGTTAATAATATGCGTTAGATTGATAACAGTGAGTGTAATAAGTATAGTAATTGTCTTTCTATCAATCATATAAGCATAATGTGGCTAATAATATGAGTTAGATTGATAATAATAAGAGAAATGAATATAGTAATTGTCTTTCTATCGATCATATAAACATAATATGGCTAATAATATGAGTTAGATTGATAATAATAAGAGAAATGAATATAGTAATTATCTTTCTATCGATCATATAAGCATAATATGGCTAATAATATGAGTTAGATTGATAATAATAAGAGTAAGGAGTATACTAATTGTAGTTCTATCGATCATGTCTGCATAATATGGTTAATAATATGAGTTAGATTGATAACAATAAGAGTAATAAGTATAGTAAATGTCGTGCTATCGATCATATCTGCATAGTATGGTTAATAATATGAGTTAGATTGATAATAGTGAGTGTACTAAGTATAGTAACTGTCGTTCTATCGTTCATATAAGCATAACATGGCTAATAATATGAGTTAGATTGATAATAGTGAGTGTAATAAGTATAGTAATTGTCGTTCTATCGATCATATTAGCATAATATGGCTAATAATATGAGTTAGATTGATAATAGTGAGTGTAATAAGTATAGTAATTGTCGTTCTATCGATCATATTAGCATAATATGGTTAATAATATGAGCTAGATTGATAATAATAAGAGTAATAGGTATAGTAAATGTCGTGCTATCGATCATATCTGCATAATATGGTTAATAATATGAGTTGGATTGATAATAATAAGAGTAGTAAGTGTAGTAAATGTCGTGCTATCGATCATATCTGCATAATATGGTTAATAATATGAGTTAGATTCATGATAATAAGAGTAATAAGTATAGTAATTGTCGTTCTATCGATCACATAAGCATAATATGGCTAATAATATGAGTTAGATTGATAATAATAAGAGTAATGAGTATAGTAATTGTCGTTCTATCGGTCATATTTGCATAATGTGGTTAATAATATAAGTTAGATTGATAACAGTGAGTGTAATAAGTATAGTAATTGTCGTTCTGTCGATCATATAAGCATAATATGGCTAATAATATGAGTTAGGTTGATAATAATAAGAGAAATGAATATAGTAATTGTCGTTCTATCGATCATATAAGCATAATATGGCTAATAATATGAGTTAGATTGATAACGATAAGAGTAAGGAGTATACTAATTGTAGTTCTATCGATCATGTCTGCATAATATGGTTAATAATATGAGTTAGATTGATAACAATAAGAGTAATAAGTATAGTAAATGTCGTGCTATCGATCATATCTGCATAGTATGGTTAATAATATGAGTTAGATTGATAATAGTGAGTGTACTAAGTATAGTAATTGTCGATCTATCGATCATATTAACATAATATGGCTAATAATATGAGTTAGGCTGATAATAATGAGAGTAATAAGTATAGTAATTGTCGTTCTGTCGATCATATAAGCATAATATGGCTAATAATATGAATTAGATTGATGATAATAAGAGAAATGAATATAGTAATTGTCGTTCTATCGATCATATAAGCATAATATGGCTAATAATATGAGTTAGATTGATAATAATAAGAGTAAGGAGTATACTAATTGTAGTTCTATCGATCATATCTGCATAATATGGTTAATAATAAGAGTTAGATTGATAACAGTGAGTGTAATAAGTATAGTAATTGTCGTTCTATCGATCATATAAGCATAATATGGCTAATAATATGAGTTAGATTGATAATAATAAGAGAAGTGAGTATAGTCATTTTCGTTCGATCGATCATATAAGCATAATATGGCTAATGATATAAGTTAGATTGATAATAATAAGAGTAATAGGTATAGTAATTATCGTTCTACCGATCATAAAAGCATAATCTGCCTAATAATATGAGTTAGATTGATAAATATAAGAGTAATAAGTATAGTAATTGTCGTCCTATCGATCATATAAGCATAATATGGCTAACAATATGAGTTAGATTGATAATAATAAGAGTAATGAGTATAGTAATTGTCGTTCTATCGATCATATTAGCATAATATGGTTAATAATATGAGCTAGATTGATAATAATAAGAGTAATGAGTATAGTAATTGTCGTTCTATCGATCATATTTGCATAATGTGGTTAATAATATGCGTTAGATTGATAACAGTGAGTGTAATAAGTATAGTAATTGTCTTTCTATCGATCATATAAGCATAATGTGGCTAATAATATGAGTTAGATTGATAATAATAAGAGAAATGAATATAGTAATTGTATTTCTATCGATCATATAAACATAATATGGCTAATAATATGAGTTAGATTGATAATAATAAGAGAAATGAATATAGTAATTGTCGTTCTATCGATCATATAAGCATAATATGGCTAATAATATGAGTTAGATTGATAATAATAAGAGAAGTGAGTATAGTCATTTTCGTTCGATCGATCATATAAGCATAATATGGCTAATGATATAAGTTAGATTGATAATAATAAGAGTAATAGGTATAGTAATTATCGTTCTACCGATCATAAATGCATAATCTGCCTAATAATATGAGTTAGATTGATAAATATAAGAGCAATAAGTATAGTAATTGTCGTCCTATCGATCATATAAGCATAATATGGCTAACAATATGAGTTAGATTGATAATAATAAGAGTAATGAGTATAGTAATTGTCGTTCTATCGATCATATAAGCATAATATGGCTAATAATAAGAGTTAGATTTATAACAGTGAGTGTAATAAGTATAGTAATTGTCGTTCTATCGATCATATAACCATAATATGGCTAATAATATGAGTTAGATTGATAATAATAAAAGTAGTAAGTGTAGTAAATGTCGTGCTATCGATCATATCTGCATAATATGGTTAATAATATGAGTTAGATTGATAATAGTGAGTGTAATAAGTATAGTAATTGTCATCCTATCGATCATATTAGCACAATATGGTTAATAATATGAGTTAGATTCATAATAATAAGAGTAATAAGTATAGTAATTGTCGTTCTATCGATCACATAAGCATAATATGGCTAATAATATGAGTTAGATTGATAATAGTGAGTGTAATAAGTATAGTAATTGTCGTTCTATCGATCATATTAGCATAATATGGCTTATAATATGAGCTAGATTGATAATAATAAGAGTAATGAGTATAGTAATTGTCGTTCTATCGATCGTATTTGCATAATATGGTTAATAATATGAGTTAGATTGATAACAGTGAGTGTAATAAGTATAGTAATTGTCGTTCTGTCGATCATATAAGCATAATATGGCTAATAATATGAGTTAGGTTGATAATAATGAGAGTAATAAGTATAGTAATTGTCGTTCTATCGATCATATCTGCATAATATGGTTAATAATATGAGTTAGATTGATAATGATAAGAGTAGTAAGTGTAGTAAATGTCGTGCTATCGATCATATCTGCATATTATGGTTAATAATATGAGTTAGATTGATAATAGTGAGTGTAATAAGTACAGTAATTGTCGTTCTATCGATCATATTAGCATAATATGGCTAATAATATGAGTTAGATTGATAATAATAAGAGTAAGGAGTATACTAATTGTAGTTCTATCGATCATGTCTGCATAATATGGTTAATAATATGAGTTAGATTGATAACAATAAGAGTAATAAGTATAGTAAATGTCGTGCTATCGATCATATCTGCATAATATGGTTAATAATATGAGTTAGATTGATAATAGTGAGTGTAATAAGTATAGTAATTGTCGTTCTATCGATCATATTAGCATAATATGGCTAATAATATGAGTTAGGCTGATAATAATGAGAGTAATAAGTATAGTAATTGTCGTTCTGTCGATCATATAAGCATAATATGACTAATAATATGAATTAGATTGATAATAATAAGAGAAATGAATATAGTAATTGTCGTTCTATCGATCATATAAGCATAATATGGCTAATAATATGAGTTAGATTGATAATAATAAGAGAAGTGAGTATAGTCATTGTCGTTCGATCGATCATATAAGCATAATATGGCTAATGATATGAGTTAAATTGATAATAATAAGAGTAATAGGTATAATAATTATCGTTCTACCGATCATATAAGCATAATATGGCTTATAATATGAGTTAGATTGATAATAATAAGAGTAATAAGTATAGTAATTTTCGTCCTATCGATCATATAAGCATAATATGGCTAACAATATGAGTTAGATTGATAATAATAAGAGTAATGAGTATAGTAATTGTCGTTCTATCGATTATATAAGCATAATATGGCTAATATTATGAGTTAGATTGATATTAATAAGAGTAGTGGGTATACTAATTGTAGTTCTATCGATCATATCTGCATAATATGGTTAATAATATGAGTTAGATTGATAATAGTGAGTGTAATAAGTATAGTAATTGTCGTTCTATCGATCATATTAGCATAATATGGTTAATAATATGAGTTAGATTCATAATAATAAGAGTAATAAGTATAGTAATTGTCGTTCTATCGATCACATAAGCATAATATGGCTAATAATATGAGTTAGATTGATAATAGTGAGTGTAATAAGTATAGTAATTGTCGTTCTATCGATCATATTAGCATAATATGGCTTATAATATGAGTTAGGCTGATAATAATAAGAGTAATGAGTATAGTAATTGTCGTTCTATCGATCATATATGCATAATGTGGTTAATAATATGAGTTAGATTGATAACAGTGAGTGTAATAAGTATAGTAATTGTCGTTCTATCGATCATATAAGCATAATATGGCTAATAATATGAGTTAGATTGATAATAATAAGAGAAGTGAGTATAGTCATTTTCGTTCGATCGATCATATAAGCATAATATGGCTAATGATAAAAGTTAGATTGATAACAATAAGAGTAATAGGTATAGTAATTATCGTTCTACCGATCATAAATGCATAATCTGCCTAATAATATGAGTTAGATTGATAAATATAAGAGCAATAAGTATAGTAATTGTCGTCCTATCGATCATATAAGCATAATATGGCTAACAATATGAGTTAGATTGATAATAATAAGAGTAATGAGTATAGTAATTGTCGTTCTATCGATCATATTAGCATAATATGGTTAATAATATGAGCTAGATTGATAATAATAAGAGTAATGAGTATAGTAATTGTCGTTCTGTCGATCATATAAGCATAATATGGCTAATAATATGAATTAGATTGATAATAATAAGAGAAATGAATATAGTAATTGTCGTTCTATCGATCATATAAGCATAATATGGCTAATAATAAGAGTTAGATTCATAACAGTGAGTGTAATAAGTATAGTAATTGTCGTTCTATCGATCATATAACCATAATATGGCTAATAATATGAGTTAGATTGATAATAATAAAAGTAGTAAGTGTAGTAAATGTCGTGCTATCGATCATATCTGCATAATATGATTAATAATATGAGTTAGATTGATAATAGTGAGTGTAATAAGTATAGTAATTGTCGTTCTATCGATCATATTAGCACAATATGGTTAATAATATGAGTTAGATTCATAATAATAAGAGTAATAAGTATAGTAATTGTCATTCTATCGATCACATAAGCATAATATGGCTAATAATATGAGTTAGATTGATAATAGTGAGTGTAATAAGTATAGCAATTGTCGATCTATCGATCATATTAGCATAATATGGCTTATAATATGAGTTAGATTGATAATAATAAGAGTAGTAAGTGTAGTAAATGTCGTGCTATCGATCATATCTGCATAATATGGTTAATAATAATAGTTAGATTGATAACAGTGAGTGTAATAAGTATAGTAATTGTCGTTCTATCGATCATATTAGCATAATATGGTTAATAATATGAGCTAGATTGATAATAATAAGAGTAATGAGTATAGTAATTGTCGTTCTATCGTTCATATAAGCATAATATAGCTAATAATATGAGTTAGGCTGATAATAATAAGAGTAATGAGTATAGTAATTGTCGTTCTATCGATCGTATTTGCATAATATGGTTAATAATATGAGTTAGATTGATAACAGTGAGTGTAATAAGTATAGTAATTGTCGTTCTGTCGATCATATAAGCATAATATGGCTAATAATATGAGTTAGGTTGATAATAATGAGAGTAATAAGTATAGTAATTGTCGTTCTATCGATCATATCTGCATAATATGGTTAATAATATGAGTTAGATTGATAATGATAAGAGTAGTAAGTGTAGTAAATGTCGTGCTATCGATCATATCTGCATAATATGGTTAATAATATGAGTTAGATTGATAATAGTGAGTGTAATAAGTACAGTAATTGTCGTTCTATCGATCATATTAGCATAATATGGCTAATAATATGAATTAGATTGATAATAATAAGAGAAATGAATATAGTAATTGTCGTTCTATCGATCATATAAGCATAATATGGCTAATAATAAGAGTTAGATTCATAACAGTGAGTGTAATAAGTATAGTAATTGTCGTTCTATCGATCATATAACCATAATATGGCTAATAATATGAGTTAGATTGATAATAATAAAAGTAGTAAGTGTAGTAAATGTCGTGCTATCGATCATATCTGCATAATATGGTTAATAATATGAGTTAGATTGATAATAGTGAGTGTAATAAGTATAGTAATTGTCGTTCTATCGATCATATTAGCACAATATGGTTAATAATATGAGTTAGATTCATAATAATAAGAGTAATAAGTATAGTAATTGTCGTTCTATCGATCATATGTGCATAATATGGTTAATGATATGAGTTAGATTGATAACAGTCAGTGTAAAAAGTATAGTGATTGTCGTTCTGTCGATCTCATAAGCATAATATGGCTAATAATATGAGTTAGGCTGATAATAATAAGAGTAATGAGTATAGTAATTGTCGTTCTATCGATCATATAAGCATAATATGGCTAATAATATGAGTTAGATTGATAATAATAAGAGTAAGGAGTATACTAATTGTAGTTCTATCGATCATATCTGCATAATATGGTTAATAATATGAGTTAGATTGATAATAGTGAGTGTAATAAGTATAGTAATTATCGTTCTACCGATCATAAAAGCATAATCTGCCTAATAATATGAGTTAGATTGATAAATATAAGAGTAATAAGTATAGTAATTGTCGTCCTATCGATCATATAAGCATAATATGGCTAACAATATGAGTTAGATTGATAATAATAAGAGAAATGAATATAGTAATTTTCGTTCTATCGATCATATAAGCATAATATGGCTAATAATATGAGTTAGATTGATAATAATAAGAGTAAGGAGTATACTAATTGTAGTTCTATCGATCATGTGTGCATAATATGGTTAATAATATGAGTTAGATTGATAACAATAAGAGTAATAAGTATAGTAAATGTCGTGCTATCGATCATATCTGCATAATATGGTTAATAATATGAGTTAGATTGATAATAGTGAGTGTAATAAGTATAGTAATTGTCGTTCTATCGATCATATAACCATAATATGGCTAATAATATGAGTTAGATTGATAATAATAAAAGTAGTAAGTATAGTAATTGTCGTTCTATCGATCATATTCGCATAATATGGCTAATAATATGAGTTAGATTGATAATAATAAGAGTAAGGAGTATACTAATTGTAGTTCTATCGATCATGTGTGCATAATATGGTTAATAATATGAGTTAGATTGATAACAATAAGAGTAATAAGTATAGTAAATGTCGTGCTATCGATCATATCTGCATAATATGGTTAATAATATGAGTTAGATTGATAATAGTGAGTGTAATAAGTATAGTAATTGTCGTTCTATCGATCATATTAGCATAATATGGTTAATAATATGAGTTAGATTCATAATAATAAGAGTAATAAGTATAGTAATTGTCGTTCTATCGATCACATAAGCATAATATGGCTAATAATATGAGTTAGATTGATAATAGTGAGTGTAATAAGTATAGTAATTGTCGTTCTATCGATCATATTAGCATAATATGGCTTATAATATGAGTTAGGCTGATAATAATAAGAGTAATGAGTATAGTAATTGTCGTTCTATCGATCATATATGCATAATGTGGTTAATAATATGAGTTAGATTGATAACAGTGAGTGTAATAAGTATAGTAATTGTCGTTCTATCGATCATATAAGCATAATATGGCTAATAATATGAGTTAGATTGATAATAATAAGAGAAGTGAGTATAGTCATTTTCGTTCGATCGATCATATAAGCATAATATGGCTAATGATAAAAGTTAGATTGATAACAATAAGAGTAATAGGTATAGTAATTATCGTTCTACCGATCATAAATGCATAATCTGCCTAATAATATGAGTTAGATTGATAAATATAAGAGCAATAAGTATAGTAATTGTCGTCCTATCGATCATATAAGCATAATATGGCTAACAATATGAGTTAGATTGATAATAATAAGAGTAATGAGTATAGTAATTGTCGTTCTATCGATCATATTAGCATAATATGGTTAATAATATGAGCTAGATTGATAATAATAAGAGTAATGAGTATAGTAATTGTCGTTCTGTCGATCATATAAGCATAATATGGCTAATAATATGAATTAGATTGATAATAATAAGAGAAATGAATATAGTAATTGTCGTTCTATCGATCATATAAGCATAATATGGCTAATAATAAGAGTTAGATTCATAACAGTGAGTGTAATAAGTATAGTAATTGTCGTTCTATCGATCATATAACCATAATATGGCTAATAATATGAGTTAGATTGATAATAATAAAAGTAGTAAGTGTAGTAAATGTCGTGCTATCGATCATATCTGCATAATATGGTTAATAATATGAGTTAGATTGATAATAGTGAGTGTAATAAGTATAGTAATTGTCGTTCTATCGATCATATTAGCACAATATGGTTAATAATATGAGTTAGATTCATAATAATAAGAGTAATAAGTATAGTAATTGTCATTCTATCGATCACATAAGCATAATATGGCTAATAATATGAGTTAGATTGATAATAGTGAGTGTAATAAGTATAGTAATTGTCGTTCTATCGATCATATTAGCATAATATGGCTTATAATATGAGCTAGATTGATAATAATAAGAGTAATGAGTATAGTAATTGTCGTTCTATCGTTCATATAAGCATAATATGGCTAATAATATGAGTTAGGCTGATAATAATAAGAGTAATGAGTATAGTAATTGTCGTTCTATCGATCGTATTTGCATAATATGGTTAATAATATGAGTTAGATTGATAACAGTGAGTGTAATAAGTATAGTAATTGTCGTTCTGTCGATCATATAAGCATAATATGGCTAATAATATGAGTTAGGTTGATAATAATGAGAGTAATAAGTATAGTAATTGTCGTTCTATCGATCATATCTGCATAATATGGTTAATAATATGAGTTAGATTGATAATGATAAGAGTAGTAAGTGTAGTAAATGTCGTGCTATCGATCATATCTGCATATTATGGTTAATAATATGAGTTAGATTGATAATAGTGAGTGTAATAAGTACAGTAATTGTCGTTCTATCGATCATATTAGCATAATATGGCTAATAATATGAGTTAGATTGATAATAATAAGAGTAAGGAGTATACTAATTGTAGTTCTATCGATCATGTCTGCATAATATGGTTAATAATATGAGTTAGATTGATAACAATAAGAGTAATAAGTATAGTAAATGTCGTGCTATCGATCATATCTGCATAATATGGTTAATAATATGAGTTAGATTGATAATAGTGAGTGTAATAAGTATAGTAATTGTCGTTCTATCGATCATATTAGCATAATATGGCTAATAATATGAGTTAGGCTGATAATAATGAGAGTAATAAGTATAGTAATTGTCGTTCTGTCGATCATATAAGCATAATATGACTAATAATATGAATTAGATTGATAATAATAAGAGAAATGAATATAGTAATTGTCGTTCTATCGATCATATAAGCATAATATGGCTAATAATATGAGTTAGATTGATAATAATAAGAGAAGTGAGTATAGTCATTGTCGTTCGATCGATCATATAAGCATAATATGGCTAATGATATGAGTTAAATTGATAATAATAAGAGTAATAGGTATAATAATTATCGTTCTACCGATCATATAAGCATAATATGGCTTATAATATGAGTTAGATTGATAATAATAAGAGTAATAAGTATAGTAATTTTCGTCCTATCGATCATATAAGCATAATATGGCTAACAATATGAGTTAGATTGATAATAATAAGAGTAATGAGTATAGTAATTGTCGTTCTATCGATTATATAAGCATAATATGGCTAATATTATGAGTTAGATTGATATTAATAAGAGTAGTGGGTATACTAATTGTAGTTCTATCGATCATATCTGCATAATATGGTTAATAATATGAGTTAGATTGATAACAATAAGAGTAATAAGTATAGTAAATGTCGTGCTATCGATCATATCTGCATAATATGGTTAATAATATGAGTTAGATTCATAATAATAAGAGTAATAAGTATAGTAATTGTCGTTCTATCGATCATATGTGCATAATATGGTTAATGATATGAGTTAGATTGATAACAGTCAGTGTAAAAAGTATAGTGATTGTCGTTCTGTCGATCTCATAAGCATAATATGGCTAATAATATGAGTTAGGCTGATAATAATAAGAGTAATGAGTATAGTAATTGTCGTTCTATCGATCATATAAGCATAATATGGCTAATAATATGAGTTAGATTGATAATAATAAGAGTAAGGAGTATACTAATTGTAGTTCTATCGATCATATCTGCATAATATGGTTAATAATATGAGTTAGATTGATAATAGTGAGTGTAATAAGTATAGTAATTATCGTTCTACCGATCATAAAAGCATAATCTGCCTAATAATATGAGTTAGATTGATAAATATAAGAGTAATAAGTATAGTAATTGTCGTCCTATCGATCATATAAGCATAATATGGCTAACAATATGAGTTAGATTGATAATAATAAGAGAAATGAATATAGTAATTTTCGTTCTATCGATCATATAAGCATAATATGGCTAATAATATGAGTTAGATTGATAATAATAAGAGTAAGGAGTATACTAATTGTAGTTCTATCGATCATGTGTGCATAATATGGTTAATAATATGAGTTAGATTGATAACAATAAGAGTAATAAGTATAGTAAATGTCGTGCTATCGATCATATCTGCATAATATGGTTAATAATATGAGTTAGATTGATAATGGTGAGTGTAATAAGTATAGTAATTGTCGTTCTATCGATCATATAACCATAATATGGCTAATAATATGAGTTAGATTGATAATAATAAAAGTAGTAAGTATAGTAATTGTCGTTCTATCGATCATATTCGCATAATATGGCTAATAATATGAGTTAGATTGATAATAATAAGAGTAAGGAGTATACTAATTGTAGTTCTATCGATCATGTGTGCATAATATGGTTAATAATATGAGTTAGATTGATAACAATAAGAGTAATAAGTATAGTAAATGTCGTGCTATCGATCATATCTGCATAATATGGTTAATAATATGAGTTAGATTGATAATAGTGAGTGTAATAAGTATAGTAATTGTCGTTCTATCGATCATATTAGCATAATATGGTTAATAATATGAGTTAGATTCATAATAATAAGAGTAATAAGTATAGTAATTGTCGTTCTATCGATCACATAAGCATAATATGGCTAATAATATGAGTTAGATTGATAATAGTGAGTGTAATAAGTATAGTAATTGTCGTTCTATCGATCATATTAGCATAATATGGCTTATAATATGAGTTAGGCTGATAATAATAAGAGTAATGAGTATAGTAATTGTCGTTCTATCGATCATATATGCATAATGTGGTTAATAATATGAGTTAGATTGATAACAGTGAGTGTAATAAGTATAGTAATTGTCGTTCTATCGATCATATAAGCATAATATGGCTAATAATATGAGTTAGATTGATAATAATAAGAGAAGTGAGTATAGTCATTTTCGTTCGATCGATCATATAAGCATAATATGGCTAATGATAAAAGTTAGATTGATAACAATAAGAGTAATAGGTATAGTAATTATCGTTCTACCGATCATAAATGCATAATCTGCCTAATAATATGAGTTAGATTGATAAATATAAGAGCAATAAGTATAGTAATTGTCGTCCTATCGATCATATAAGCATAATATGGCTAACAATATGAGTTAGATTGATAATAATAAGAGTAATGAGTATAGTAATTGTCGTTCTATCGATCATATTAGCATAATATGGTTAATAATATGAGCTAGATTGATAATAATAAGAGTAATGAGTATAGTAATTGTCGTTCTGTCGATCATATAAGCATAATATGGCTAATAATATGAATTAGATTGATAATAATAAGAGAAATGAATATAGTAATTGTCGTTCTATCGATCATATAAGCATAATATGGCTAATAATAAGAGTTAGATTCATAACAGTGAGTGTAATAAGTATAGTAATTGTCGTTCTATCGATCATATAACCATAATATGGCTAATAATATGAGTTAGATTGATAATAATAAAAGTAGTAAGTGTAGTAAATGTCGTGCTATCGATCATATCTGCATAATATGGTTAATAATATGAGTTAGATTGATAATAGTGAGTGTAATAAGTATAGTAATTGTCGTTCTATCGATCATATTAGCACAATATGGTTAATAATATGAGTTAGATTCATAATAATAAGAGTAATAAGTATAGTAATTGTCATTCTATCGATCACATAAGCATAATATGGCTAATAATATGAGTTAGATTGATAATAGTGAGTGTAATAAGTATAGCAATTGTCGATCTATCGATCATATTAGCATAATATGGCTTATAATATGAGTTAGATTGATAATAATAAGAGTAGTAAGTGTAGTAAATGTCGTGCTATCGATCATATCTGCATAATATGGTTAATAATAATAGTTAGATTGATAACAGTGAGTGTAATAAGTATAGTAATTGTCGTTCTATCGATCATATTAGCATAATATGGTTAATAATATGAGCTAGATTGATAATAATAAGAGTAATGAGTATAGTACTTGTCGTTCTATCGTTCATATAAGCATAATATAGCTAATAATATGAGTTAGGCTGATAATAATAAGAGTAATGAGTATAGTAATTGTCGTTCTATCGATCGTATTTGCATAATATGGTTAATAATATGAGTTAGATTGATAACAGTGAGTGTAATAAGTATAGTAATTGTCGTTCTGTCGATCATATAAGCATAATATGGCTAATAATATGAGTTAGGTTGATAATAATGAGAGTAATAAGTATAGTAATTGTCGTTCTATCGATCATATCTGCATAATATGGTTAATAATATGAGTTAGATTGATAATGATAAGAGTAGTAAGTGTAGTAAATGTCGTGCTATCGATCATATCTGCATAATATGGTTAATAATATGAGTTAGATTGATAATAGTGAGTGTAATAAGTACAGTAATTGTCGTTCTATCGATCATATTAGCATAATATGGCTAATAATATGAATTAGATTGATAATAATAAGAGAAATGAATATAGTAATTGTCGTTCTATCGATCATATAAGCATAATATGGCTAATAATAAGAGTTAGATTCATAACAGTGAGTGTAATAAGTATAGTAATTGTCGTTCTATCGATCATATAACCATAATATGGCTAATAATATGAGTTAGATTGATAATAATAAAAGTAGTAAGTGTAGTAAATGTCGTGCTATCGATCATATCTGCATAATATGGTTAATAATATGAGTTAGATTGATAATAGTGAGTGTAATAAGTATAGTAATTGTCGTTCTATCGATCATATTAGCACAATATGGTTAATAATATGAGTTAGATTCATAATAATAAGAGTAATAAGTATAGTAATTGTCATTCTATCGATCACATAAGCATAATATGGCTAATAATATGAGTTAGATTGATAATAGTGAGTGTAATAAGTATAGCAATTGTCGATCTATCGATCATATTAGCATAATATGGCTTATAATATGAGTTAGATTGATAATAATAAGAGTAGTAAGTGTAGTAAATGTCGTGCTATCGATCATATCTGCATAATATGGTTAATAATAAGAGTTAGATTGATAACAGTGAGTGTAATAAGTATAGTAATTGTCGTTCTATCGATCATATTAGCATAATATGGTTAATAATATGAGCTAGATTGATAATAATAAGAGTAATGAGTATAGTAATTGTCGTTCTATCGTTCATATAAGCATAATATGGCTAATAATATGAGTTAGGCTGATAATAATAAGAGTAATGAGTATAGTAATTGTCGTTCTATCGATCGTATTTGCATAATATGGTTAATAATATGAGTTAGATTGATAACAGTGAGTGTAATAAGTATAGTAATTGTCGTTCTGTCGATCATATAAGCATAATATGGCTAATAATATGAGTTAGGTTGATAATAATGAGAGTAATAAGTATAGTAATTGTCGTTCTATCGATCATATCTGCATAATATGGTTAATAATATGAGTTAGATTGATAATAGTGAGTGTAATAAGTATAGTAATTGTCGTTCTATCGATCATATTAGCATAATATGGTTAATAATATGAGCTAGATTGATAATAATAAGAGTAATGAGTATAGTAATTGTCGTTCTATCGTTCATATAAGCATAATATGGCTAATAATATGAGTTAGATTGATAATAGTGAGTGTAATAAGTATAGTAATTGTCGTTCTATCGATCATATTAGCATAATATGGTTAATAATATGAGCTAGATTGATAATAATAAGAGTAATAGGTATAGTAAATGTCGTGCTATCGATCATATCTGCATAATATGGTTAATAATATGAGTTAGATTGATAATAATAAGAGTAGTAAGTGTAGTAAATGTCGTGCTATCGATCATATCTGCATAATATGGTTAGTAATATGAGTTGGATTCATAATAATAAGAGTAATAAGTATAGTAATTGTCGTTCTATCGATCACATAAGCATAATATGGCTAATAATATGAGTTAGATTGATAATAATAAGAGTAATGAGTATAGTAATTGTCGTTCTATCGATCATATTTGCATAATGTGGTTAATAATATAAGTTAGATTGATAACAGTGAGTGTAATAAGTATAGTAATTGTCGTTCTGTCGATCATATAAGCATAATATGGCTAATAATATGAGTTAGGTTGATAATAATGAGAGTAATAAGTATAGTAATTGTCGTTCTATCGATCATATCTGCATAATATGGTTAATAATATGAGTTAGATTGATAATGATAAGAGTAGTAAGTGTAGTAAATGTCGTGCTATCGATCATATCTGCATAATATGGTTAATAATATGAGTTAGATTGATAATAGTGAGTGTAATAAGTATAGTAATTGTCGTTCTATCGATCATATTAGCATAATATGGTTAATAATATGAGTTAGATTCATAATAATAAGAGTAATAAGTATAGTAGTTGTCGTTCTGTCGATCACATAAGCATAATATGGCTAATAATATGAGTTAGATTGATAATAGTGAGTGTAATAAGTATAGTAATTGTCGTTGTATCGATCATATTAGCATAATATGGCTTATAATATGAGTTAGGCTGATAATAATAAGAGTAATGAGTATAGTAATTGTCGTTCTATCGATCATATAAGCATAATATGGCTAATAATATGAGTTAGATTGATAATAATAAGAGTAAGGAGTATACTAATTGTAGTTCTATCGATCATATCTGCATAATATGGTTAATAATATGAGTTAGATTGATAATAGTGAGTGTAATAAGTATAGTAATTGTCGTTCTATCGATCATATTAGCATAATATGGTTAATAATATGAGCTAGATTGATAATAATAAGAGTAATGAGTATAGTAATTGTCGTTCTATCGTTCATATAAGCATAATATGGCTAATAATATGAGTTAGATTGATAATAGTGAGTGTAATAAGTATAGTAATTGTCGTTCTATCGATCATATTAGCATAATATGGGTAATAATATGAGCTAGATTGATAATAATAAGAGTAATGAGTATAGTAATTGTCGTTCTATCGTTCATATAAGCATAATATGGCTAATAATATGAGCTAGATTGATAATAATAAGAGTAATAGGTATAGTAAATGTCGTGCTATCGATCATATCTGCATAATATGGTTAATAATATGAGTTGGATTCATAATAATAAGAGTAATAAGTATAGTAATTGTCGTTCTATCGATAACATAAGCATAATATGGCTAATAATATGAGTTAGATTGATAATAATAAGAGTAATGAGTATACTAATTGTAGTTCTATCGATCATGTCTGCATAATATGGTTAATAATATGAGTTAGATTGATAACAATAAGAGTAATAAGTATAGTAAATGTCGTGCTATCGATCATATCTGCATAATATGGTTAATAATATGAGTTAGATTGATAATAGTGAGTGTAATAAGTATAGTAATTGTCGTTCTATCGATCATATTAGCATAATATGGGTAATAATATGAGCTAGATTGATAATAATAAGAGTAATGAGTATAGTAATTGTCGTTCTATCGTTCATATAAGCATAATATGGCTAATAATATGAGTTAGATTGATAATAGTGAGTGTAATAAGTATAGTAATTGTCGTTCTATCGATCATATTAGCATAATATGGTTAATAATATGAGCTAGATTGATAATAATAAGAGTAATATGTATAGTAAATGTCGTGCTATCGATCATATCTGCATAATATGGTTAATAATATGAGTTAGATTGATAATAATAAGAGTAGTAAGTGTAGTAAATGTCGTGCTATCGATCATATCTGCATAATATGGTTAATAATATGAGTTAGATTCATAATAATAAGAGTAATAAGTATAGTAATTGTCGTTCTATCGATCACATAAGCATAATATGGCTAATAATATGAGTTAGATTGATAATAATAAGAGTAATGAGTATAGTAATTGTCGTTCTATCGGTCATATTTGCATAATGTGGTTAATAATATAAGTTAGATTGATAACAGTGAGTGTAATAAGTATAGTAATTGTCGTTCTGTCGATCATATAAGCATAATATGGCTAATAATATGAGTTAGGTTGATAATAATGACAGTAATAAGTATAGTAATTGTCGTTCTATCGATCATATCTGCATAATATGGTTAATAATATGAGTTAGATTGATAATGATAAGAGTAGTAAGTGTAGTAAATGTCGTGCTATCGATCATATCTGCATAATATGGTTAATAATATGAGTTAGATTGATAATAGTGAGTGTAATAAGTATAGTAATTGTCGTTCTATCGATCATATTAGCATAATATGGTTAATAATATGAGTTAGATTCATAATAATAAGAGTAATAAGTATAGTAATTGTCGTTCTATCGATCACATAAGCATAATATGGCTAATAATATGAGTTAGATTGATAATAGTGAGTGTAATAAGTATAGTAATTGTCGTTCTATCGATCATATTAGCATAATATGGCTTATAATATGAGTTAGGCTGATAATAAGAAGAGTAATGAGTATAGTAATTGTCGTTCTATCGATCATATTTGCATAATGTGGTTAATAATATGAGTTAGATTGATAACAGTGAGTGTAATAAGTATAGTAATGGTCTTTCTATCGATCATATAAGCATAATATGGCTAATAATATGAGTTAGATTGATAATAATAAGAGAAATGAATATAGTAATTGTCGTTCTATCGATCATATAAGCATAATATGGCTAATAATATGAGTTAGATTGATAACAATAAGAGTAAGGAGTATACTAATTGTAGTTCTATCGATCATGTCTGCATAATATGGTTAATAATATGAGTTAGATTGATAACAATAAGAGTAATAAGTATAGTAAATGTCGTGCTATCGATCATATCTGCATAGTATGGTTAATAATATGAGTTAGATTGATAATAGTGAGTGTACTAAGTATAGTAATTGTCGTTCTATCGATCATATTAACATAATATGGCTAATAATATGAGTTAGGCTGATAATAATGAGAGTAATAAGTATAGTAATTGTCGTTCTGTCGATCATATAAGCATAATATGGCTAATAATATGAATTAGATTGATGATAATAAGAGAAATGAATATAGTAATTGTCGTTCTATCGATCATATAAGCATAATATGGCTAATAATATGAGTTAGATTGATAATAATAAGAGAAGTGAGTATAGTCATTTTCGTTCGATCGATCATATAAGCATAATATGGCTAATGATATAAGTTAGATTGATAATAATAAGAGTAATAGGTATAGTAATTATCGTTCTACCGATCATAAAAGCATAATCTGCCTAATAATATGAGTTAGATTGATAAATATAAGAGTAATAAGTATAGTAATTGTCGTCCTATCGATCATATAAGCATAATATGGCTAACAATATGAGTTAGATTGATAATAATAAGAGTAATGAGTATAGTAAATGTCGTTCTATCGATCATATTAGCATAATATGGTTAATAATATGAGCTAGATTGATAATAATAAGAGTAATGAGTATAGTAATTGTCGTTCTATCGATCATATTTGCATAATGTGGTTAATAATATGCGTTAGATTGATAACAGTGAGTGTAATAAGTATAGTAATTGTCTTTCTATCAATCATATAAGCATAATGTGGCTAATAATATGAGTTAGATTGATAATAATAAGAGAAATGAATATAGTAATTGTCTTTCTATCGATCATATAAACATAATATGGCTAATAATATGAGTTAGATTGATAATAATAAGAGAAATGAATATAGTAATTGTCGTTCTATCGATCATATAAGCATAATATGGCTAATAATATGAGTTAGATTGATAATAATAAGAGTAAGGAGTATACTAATTGTAGTTCTATCGATCATGTCTGCATAATATGGTTAATAATATGAGTTAGATTGATAACAATAAGAGTAATAAGTATAGTAAATGTCGTGCTATCGATCATATCTGCATAGTATGGTTAATAATATGAGTTAGATTGATAATAGTGAGTGTACTAAGTATAGTAATTGTCGTTCTATCGTTCATATAAGCATAACATGGCTAATAATATGAGTTAGATTGATAATAGTGAGTGTAATAAGTATAGTAATTGTCGTTCTATCGATCATATTAGCATAATATGGTTAATAATATGAGCTAGATTGATAATAATAAGAGTAATAGGTATAGTAAATGTCGTGCTATCGATCATATCTGCATAATATGGTTAATAATATGAGCTAGATTGATAATAATAAGAGTAATAGGTATAGTAAATGTCGTGCTATCGATCATATCTGCATAATATGGTTAATAATATGAGTTAGATTGATAATAATAAGAGTAGTAAGTGTAGTAAATGTCGTGCTATCGATCATATCTGCATAATATGGTTAATAATATGAGTTAGATTCATAATAATAAGAGTAATAAGTATAGTAATTGTCGTTCTATCGATCACATAAGCATAATATGGCTAATAATATGAGTTAGATTGATAATAATAAGAGTAATGAGTATAGTAATTGTCGTTCTATCGGTCATATTTGCATAATGTGGTTAATAATATAAGTTAGATTGATAACAGTGAGTGTAATAAGTATAGTAATTGTCGTTCTGTCGATCATATAAGCATAATATGGCTAATAATATGAGTTAGGTTGATAATAATGAGAGTAATAAGTATAGTAATTGTCGTTCTATCGATCATATCTGCATAATATGGTTAATAATATGAGTTAGATTGATAATGATAAGAGTAGTAAGTGTAGTAAATGTCGTGCTATCGATCATATCTGCATAATATGGTTAATAATATGAGTTAGATTGATAATAGTGAGTGTAATAAGTATAGTAATTGTCGTTCTATCGATCATATTAGCATAATATGGTTAATAATATGAGTTAGATTCATAATAATAAGAGTAATAAGTATAGTAATTGTCGTTCTATCGATCACATAAGCATAATATGGCTAATAATATGAGTTAGATTGATAATAGTGAGTGTAATAAGTATAGTAATTGTCGTTCTATCGATCATATTAGCATAATATGGCTTATAATATGAGTTAGGCTGATAATAAGAAGAGTAATGAGTATAGTAATTGTCGTTCTATCGATCATATTTGCATAATGTGGTTAATAATATGAGTTAGATTGATAACAGTGAGTGTAATAAGTATAGTAATGGTCTTTCTATCGATCATATAAGCATAATATGGCTAATAATATGAGTTAGATTGATAATAATAAGAGAAATGAATATAGTAATTGTCGTTCTATCGATCATATAAGCATAATATGGCTAATAATATGAGTTAGATTGATAACAATAAGAGTAAGGAGTATACTAATTGTAGTTCTATCGATCATGTCTGCATAATATGGTTAATAATATGAGTTAGATTGATAACAATAAGAGTAATAAGTATAGTAAATGTCGTGCTATCGATCATATCTGCATAGTATGGTTAATAATATGAGTTAGATTGATAATAGTGAGTGTACTAAGTATAGTAATTGTCGTTCTATCGATCATATTAACATAATATGGCTAATAATATGAGTTAGGCTGATAATAATGAGAGTAATAAGTATAGTAATTGTCGTTCTGTCGATCATATAAGCATAATATGGCTAATAATATGAATTAGATTGATGATAATAAGAGAAATGAATATAGTAATTGTCGTTCTATCGATCATATAAGCATAATATGGCTAATAATATGAGTTAGATTGATAATAATAAGAGAAGTGAGTATAGTCATTTTCGTTCGATCGATCATATAAGCATAATATGGCTAATGATATAAGTTAGATTGATAATAATAAGAGTAATAGGTATAGTAATTATCGTTCTACCGATCATAAAAGCATAATCTGCCTAATAATATGAGTTAGATTGATAAATATAAGAGTAATAAGTATAGTAATTGTCGTCCTATCGATCATATAAGCATAATATGGCTAACAATATGAGTTAGATTGATAATAATAAGAGTAATGAGTATAGTAATTGTCGTTCTATCGATCATATTAGCATAATATGGTTAATAATATGAGCTAGATTGATAATAATAAGAGTAATGAGTATAGTAATTGTCGTTCTATCGATCATATTTGCATAATGTGGTTAATAATATGCGTTAGATTGATAACAGTGAGTGTAATAAGTATAGTAATTGTCTTTCTATCAATCATATAAGCATAATGTGGCTAATAATATGAGTTAGATTGATAATAATAAGAGAAATGAATATAGTAATTGTCTTTCTATCGATCATATAAACATAATATGGCTAATAATATGAGTTAGATTGATAATAATAAGAGAAATGAATATAGTAATTGTCGTTCTATCGATCATATAAGCATAATATGGCTAATAATATGAGTTAGATTGATAATAATAAGAGTAAGGAGTATACTAATTGTAGTTCTATCGATCATGTCTGCATAATATGGTTAATAATATGAGTTAGATTGATAACAATAAGAGTAATAAGTATAGTAAATGTCGTGCTATCGATCATATCTGCATAGTATGGTTAATAATATGAGTTAGATTGATAATAGTGAGTGTACTAAGTATAGTAATTGTCGTTCTATCGTTCATATAAGCATAACATGGCTAATAATATGAGTTAGATTGATAATAGTGAGTGTAATAAGTATAGTAATTGTCGTTCTATCGATCATATTAGCATAATATGGTTAATAATATGAGCTAGATTGATAATAATAAGAGTAATAGGTATAGTAAATGTCGTGCTATCGATCATATCTGCATAATATGGTTAATAATATGAGCTAGATTGATAACAATAAGAGTAATAAGTATAGTAAATGTCGTGCTATCGATCATATCTGCATAGTATGGTTAATAATATGAGTTAGATTGATAATAGTGAGTGTACTAAGTATAGTAATTGTCGTTCTATCGATCATATTAACATAATATGGCTAATAATATGAGTTAGGCTGATAATAATGAGAGTAATAAGTATAGTAATTGTCGTTCTGTCGATCATATAAGCATAATATGGCTAATAATATGAATTAGATTGATGATAATAAGAGAAATGAATATAGTAATTGTCGTTCTATCGATCATATAAGCATAATATGGCTAATAATATGAGTTAGATTGATAATAATAAGAGAAGTGAGTATAGTCATTTTCGTTCGATCGATCATATAAGCATAATATGGCTAATGATATAAGTTAGATTGATAATAATAAGAGTAATAGGTATAGTAATTATCGTTCTACCGATCATAAAAGCATAATCTGCCTAATAATATGAGTTAGATTGATAAATATAAGAGTAATAAGTATAGTAATTGTCGTCCTATCGATCATATAAGCATAATATGGCTAACAATATGAGTTAGATTGATAATAATAAGAGTAATGAGTATAGTAATTGTCGTTCTATCGATCATATTAGCATAATATGGTTAATAATATGAGCTAGATTGATAATAATAAGAGTAATGAGTATAGTAATTGTCGTTCTATCGATCATATTTGCATAATGTGGTTAATAATATGCGTTAGATTGATAACAGTGAGTGTAATAAGTATAGTAATTGTCTTTCTATCAATCATATAAGCATAATGTGGCTAATAATATGAGTTAGATTGATAATAATAAGAGAAATGAATATAGTAATTGTCTTTCTATCGATCATATAAACATAATATGGCTAATAATATGAGTTAGATTGATAATAATAAGAGAAATGAATATAGTAATTGTCGTTCTATCGATCATATAAGCATAATATGGCTAATAATATGAGTTAGATTGATAATAATAAGAGTAAGGAGTATACTAATTGTAGTTCTATCGATCATGTCTGCATAATATGGTTAATAATATGAGTTAGATTGATAACAATAAGAGTAATAAGTATAGTAAATGTCGTGCTATCGATCATATCTGCATAGTATGGTTAATAATATGAGTTAGATTGATAATAGTGAGTGTACTAAGTATAGTAATTGTCGTTCTATCGTTCATATAAGCATAACATGGCTAATAATATGAGTTAGATTGATAATAGTGAGTGTAATAAGTATAGTAATTGTCGTTCTATCGATCATATTAGCATAATATGGTTAATAATATGAGCTAGATTGATAATAATAAGAGTAATAGGTATAGTAAATGTCGTGCTATCGATCATATCTGCATAATATGGTTAATAATATGAGCTAGATTGATAATAATAAGAGTAATAGGTATAGTAAATGTCGTGCTATCGATCATATCTGCATAATATGGTTAATAATATGAGTTAGATTGATAATAATAAGAGTAGTAAGTGTAGTAAATGTCGTGCTATCGATCATATCTGCATAATATGGTTAATAATATGAGTTAGATTCATAATAATAAGAGTAATAAGTATAGTAATTGTCGTTCTATCGATCACATAAGCATAATATGGCTAATAATATGAGTTAGATTGATAATAATAAGAGTAATGAGTATAGTAATTGTCGTTCTATCGGTCATATTTGCATAATGTGGTTAATAATATAAGTTAGATTGATAACAGTGAGTGTAATAAGTATAGTAATTGTCGTTCTGTCGATCATATAAGCATAATATGGCTAATAATATGAGTTAGGTTGATAATAATAAGAGAAATGAATATAGTAATTGTCGTTCTATCGATCATATAAGCATAATATGGCTAATAATATGAGTTAGATTGATAACGATAAGAGTAAGGAGTATACTAATTGTAGTTCTATCGATCATGTCTGCATAATATGGTTAATAATATGAGTTAGATTGATAACAATAAGAGTAATAAGTATAGTAAATGTCGTGCTATCGATCATATCTGCATAGTATGGTTAATAATATGAGTTAGATTGATAATAGTGAGTGTACTAAGTATAGTAATTGTCGATCTATCGATCATATTAACATAATATGGCTAATAATATGAGTTAGGCTGATAATAATGAGAGTAATAAGTATAGTAATTGTCGTTCTGTCGATCATATAAGCATAATATGGCTAATAATATGAATTAGATTGATGATAATAAGAGAAATGAATATAGTAATTGTCGTTCTATCGATCATATAAGCATAATATGGCTAATAATATGAGTTAGATTGATAATAATAAGAGTAAGGAGTATACTAATTGTAGTTCTATCGATCATATCTGCATAATATGGTTAATAATAAGAGTTAGATTGATAACAGTGAGTGTAATAAGTATAGTAATTGTCGTTCTATCGATCATATAAGCATAATATGGCTAATAATATGAGTTAGATTGATAATAATAAGAGAAGTAAGTATAGTCATTTTCGTTCGATCGATCATATAAGCATAATATGGCTAATGATATAAGTTAGATTGATAATAATAAGAGTAATAGGTATAGTAATTATCGTTCTACCGATCATAAAAGCATAATCTGCCTAATAATATGAGTTAGAATGATAAATATAAGAGTAATAAGTATAGTAATTGTCGTCCTATCGATCATATAAGCATAATATGGCTAACAATATGAGTTAGATTGATAATAATAAGAGTAATGAGTATAGTAATTGTCGTTCTATCGATCATATTAGCATAATATGGTTAATAATATGAGCTAGATTGATAATAATAAGAGTAATGAGTATAGTAATTGTCGTTCTATCGATCATATTTGCATAATGTGGTTAATAATATGCGTTAGATTGATAACAGTGAGTGTAATAAGTATAGTAATTGTCGTTCTATCGATCATATAAGCATAATGTGGCTAATAATATGAGTTAGATTGATAATAATAAGAGAAATGAATATAGTAATTGTCTTTCTATCGATCATGTCTGCATAATATGGTTAATAATATGAGTTAGATTGATAACAATAAGAGTAATAAGTATAGTAAATGTCGTGCTATCGATCATATCTGCATAGTATGGTTAATAATATGAGTTAGATTGATAATAGTGAGTGTACTAAGTATAGTAATTGTCGTTCTATCGTTCATATAAGCATAACATGGCTAATAATATGAGTTAGATTGATAATAGTGAGTGTAATAAGTATAGTAATTGTCGTTCTATCGATCATATTAGCATAATATGGTTAATAATATGAGCTAGATTGATAATAATAAGAGTAATAGGTATAGTAAATGTCGTGCTATCGATCATATCTGCATAATATGGTTAATAATATGAGCTAGATTGATAATAATAAGAGTAATAGGTATAGTAAATGTCGTGCTATCGATCATATCTGCATAATATGGTTAATAATATGAGTTAGATTGATAACAATAAGAGTAATAAGTATAGTAAATGTCGTGCTATCGATCATATCTGCATAGTATGGTTAATAATATGAGTTAGATTGATAATAGTGAGTGTACTAAGTATAGTAATTGTCGATCTATCGATCATATTAACATAATATGGCTAATAATATGAGTTAGGCTGATAATAATGAGAGTAATAAGTATAGTAATTGTCGTTCTGTCGATCATATAAGCATAATATGGCTAATAATATGAATTAGATTGATGATAATAAGAGAAATGAATATAGTAATTGTCGTTCTATCGATCATATAAGCATAATATGGCTAATAATATGAGTTAGATTGATAATAATAAGAGTAAGGAGTATACTAATTGTAGTTCTATCGATCATATCTGCATAATATGGTTAATAATAAGAGTTAGATTGATAACAGTGAGTGTAATAAGTATAGTAATTGTCGTTCTATCGATCATATAAGCATAATATGGCTAATAATATGAGTTAGATTGATAATAATAAGAGAAGTAAGTATAGTCATTTTCGTTCGATCGATCATATAAGCATAATATGGCTAATGATATAAGTTAGATTGATAATAATAAGAGTAATAGGTATAGTAATTATCGTTCTACCGATCATAAAAGCATAATCTGCCTAATAATATGAGTTAGAATGATAAATATAAGAGTAATAAGTATAGTAATTGTCGTCCTATCGATCATATAAGCATAATATGGCTAACAATATGAGTTAGATTGATAATAATAAGAGTAATGAGTATAGTAATTGTCGTTCTATCGATCATATTAGCATAATATGGTTAATAATATGAGCTAGATTGATAATAATAAGAGTAATGAGTATAGTAATTGTCGTTCTATCGATCATATTTGCATAATGTGGTTAATAATATGCGTTAGATTGATAACAGTGAGTGTAATAAGTATAGTAATTGTCGTTCTATCGATCATATAAGCATAATGTGGCTAATAATATGAGTTAGATTGATAATAATAAGAGAAATGAATATAGTAATTGTCTTTCTATCGATCATGTCTGCATAATATGGTTAATAATATGAGTTAGATTGATAACAATAAGAGTAATAAGTATAGTAAATGTCGTGCTATCGATCATATCTGCATAGTATGGTTAATAATATGAGTTAGATTGATAATAGTGAGTGTACTAAGTATAGTAATTGTCGTTCTATCGTTCATATAAGCATAACATGGCTAATAATATGAGTTAGATTGATAATAGTGAGTGTAATAAGTATAGTAATTGTCGTTCTATCGATCATATTAGCATAATATGGTTAATAATATGAGCTAGATTGATAATAATAAGAGTAATAGGTATAGTAAATGTCGTGCTATCGATCATATCTGCATAATATGGTTAATAATATGAGCTAGATTGATAATAATAAGAGTAATAGGTATAGTAAATGTCGTGCTATCGATCATATCTGCATAATATGGTTAATAATATGAGTTAGATTGATAATAATAAGAGTAGTAAGTGTAGTAAATGTCGTGCTATCGATCATATCTGCATAATATGGTTAATAATATGAGTTAGATTCATAATAATAAGAGTAATAAGTATAGTAATTGTCGTTCTATCGATCATATAACCATAATATGGCTAATAATATGAGTTAGATTGATAATAATAAAAGTAGTAAGTGTAGTAAATGTCGTGCTATCGATCATATCTGCATAATATGGTTAATAATATGAGTTAGATTGATAATAGTGAGTGTAATAAGTATAGTAATTGTCGTTCTATCGATCATATTAGCACAATATGGTTAATAATATGAGTTAGATTCATAATAATAATAGTAATAAGTATAGTAATTGTCATTCTATCGATCACATAAGCATAATATGGCTAATAATATGAGTTAGATTGATAATAGTGAGTGTAATAAGTATAGTAATTGTCGTTCTATCGATCATATTAGCATAATATGGCTTATAATATGAGTTAGATTGATAATAATAAGAGTAGTAAGTGTAGTAAATGTCGTGCTATCGATCATATCTGCATAATATGGTTAATAATAAGAGTTAGATTGATAACAGTGAGTGTAATAAGTATAGTAATTGTCGTTCTATCGATCATATTAGCATAATATGGTTAATAATATGAGTTAGATTCATAATAATAAGAGTAATAAGTATAGTAATTGTCATTCTATCGATCACATAAGCATAATATGGCTAATAATATGAGTTAGATTGATAATAGTGAGTGTAATAAGTATAGTAATTGTCGTTCTATCGATCATATTAGCATAATATGGCTTATAATATGAGTTAGATTGATAATAATAAGAGTAGTAAGTGTAGTAAATATCGTGCTATCGATCATATCTGCATAATATGGTTAATAATAAGAGTTAGATTGATAACAGTGAGTGTAATAAGTATAGTAATTGTCGTTCTATCGATCATATTAGCATAATATGGTTAATAATATGAGCTAGATTGATAATAATAAGAGTAATGAGTATAGTAATTGTCGTTCTATCGTTCATATAAGCATAATATGGCTAATAATATGAGTTAGGCTGATAATAATAAGAGTAATGAGTATAGTAATTGTCGTTCTATCGATCGTATTTGCATAATATGGTTAATAATATGAGTTAGATTGATAACAGTGAGTGTAATAAGTATAGTAATTGTCGTTCTGTCGATCATATAAGCATAATATGGCTAATAATATGAGTTAGGTTGATAATAATGAGAGTAATATGTATAGTAATTGTCGTTCTATCGATCATATCTGCATAATATGGTTAATAATATGAGTTAGATTGATAATGATAAGAGTAGTAAGTGTAGTAAATGTCGTGCTATCGATCATATCTGCATAATATGGTTAATAATATGAGTTAGATTAATAATAGTGAGTGTAATAAGTACAGTAATTGTCGTTCTATCGATCATATTAGCATAATATGGCTAATAATATGAGTTAGATTGATAATAATAAGAGTAAGGAGTATACTAATTGTAGTTCTATCGATCATGTCTGCATAATATGGTTAATAATATGAGTTAGATTGATAACAATAAGAGTAATAAGTATAGTAAATGTCGTGCTATCGATCATATCTGCATAATATGGTTAATAATATGAGTTAGATTGATAATAGTGAGTGTAATAAGTATAGTAATTGTCGTTCTATCGATCATATTAGCATAATATGGCTAATAATATGAGTTAGATTGATAATAATAAGAGTAAGGAGTATACTAATTGTAGTTCTATCGATCATGTCTGCATAATATGGTTAATAATATGAGTTAGATTGATAACAATAAGAGTAATAAGTATAGTAAATGTCGTGCTATCGATCATATCTGCATAATATGGTTAATAATATGAGTTAGATTGATAATAGTGAGTGTAATAAGTATAGTAATTGTCGTTCTATCGATCATATTAGCATAATATGGTTAATAATATGAGCTAGATTGATAATAATAAGAGTAATGAGTATAGTAATTGTCGTTCTATCGATCATATTTGCATAATGTGGTTAATAATATGAGTTAGATTGATAACAGTGAGTGTAATAAGTATAGTAATTGTCTTTCTATCGATCATATAAGCATAATATGGCTAATAATATGAGTTAGATTGATAATAATAAGAGAAATGAATATAGTAATTGTCGTTCTATCGATCATATAAGCATAATATGGCTAATAATATGAGTTAGATTGATAACAATAAGAGTAAGGAGTATACTAATTGTAGTTCTATCGATCATGTCTGCATAATATGGTTAATAATATGAGTTAGATTGATAACAATAAGAGTAATAAGTATAGTAAATGTCGTGCTATCGATCATATCTGCATAGTATGGTTAATAATATGAGTTAGATTGATAATAGTGAGTGTACTAAGTATAGTAATTGTCGTTCTATCGATCATATTAACATAATATGGCTAATAATATGAGTTAGGCTGATAATAATGAGAGTAATAAGTATAGTAATTGTCGTTCTGTCGATCATATAAGCATAATATGGCTAATAATATGAATTAGATTGATGATAATAAGAGAAATGAATATAGTAATTGTCGTTCTATCGATCATATAAGCATAATATGGCTAATAATATGAGTTAGATTGATAATAATAAGAGTAAGGAGTATACTAATTGTAGTTCTATCGATCATATCTGCATAATATGGTTAATAATAAGAGTTAGATTGATAACAGTGAATGTAATAAGTATAGTAATTGTCGTTCTATCGATCATATTAGCATAATATGGTTAATAATATGAGCTAGATTGATAATAATAAGAGTAATGAGTATAGTAATTGTCGTTCTATCGATCATATTTGCATAATGTGGTTAATAATATGCGTTAGATTGATAACAGTGAGTGTAATAAGTATAGTAATTGTCTTTCTATCAATCATATAAGCATAATGTGGCTAATAATATGAGTTAGATTGATAATAATAAGAGAAATGAATATAGTAATTGTCTTTCTATCGATCATATAAACATAATATGGCTAATAATATGAGTTAGATTGATAATAATAAGAGAAATGAATATAGTAATTATCTTTCTATCGATCATATAAGCATAATATGGCTAATAATATGAGTTAGATTGATAATAATAAGAGTAAGGAGTATACTAATTGTAGTTCTATCGATCATGTCTGCATAATATGGTTAATAATATGAGTTAGATTGATAACAATAAGAGTAATAAGTATAGTAAATGTCGTGCTATCGATCATATCTGCATAGTATGGTTAATAATATGAGTTAGATTGATAATAGTGAGTGTACTAAGTATAGTAATTGTCGTTCTATCGTTCATATAAGCATAACATGGCTAATAATATGAGTTAGATTGATAATAGTGAGTGTAATAAGTATAGTAATTGTCGTTCTATCGATCATATTAGCATAATATGGTTAATAATATGAGCTAGATTGATAATAATAAGAGTAATAGGTATAGTAAATGTCGTGCTATCGATCATATCTGCATAATATGGTTAATAATATGAGCTAGATTGATAATAATAAGAGTAATAGGTATAGTAAATGTCGTGCTATCGATCATATCTGCATAATATGGTTAATAATATGAGTTAGATTGATAATAATAAGAGTAGTAAGTGTAGCAAATGTCGTGCTATCGATCATATCTGCATAATATGGTTAATAATATGAGTTAGATTCATAATAATAAGAGTAATAAGTATAGTAATTGTCGTTCCATCGATCACATAAGCATAATATGGCTAATAATATGAGTTAGATTGATAATAATAAGAGTAATGAGTATAGTAATTGTCGTTCTATCGGTCATATTTGCATAATGTGGTTAATAATATAAGTTAGATTGATAACAGTGAGTGTAATAAGTATAGTAATTGTCGTTCTGTCGATCATATAAGCATAATATGGCTAATAATATGAGTTAGGTTGATAATAATAAGAGAAATGAATATAGTAATTGTCGTTCTATCGATCATATAAGCATAATATGGCTAATAATATGAGTTAGATTGATAACGATAAGAGTAAGGAGTATACTAATTGTAGTTCTATCGATCATGTCTGCATAATATGGTTAATAATATGAGTTAGATTGATAACAATAAGAGTAATAAGTATAGTAAATGTCGTGCTATCGATCATATCTGCATAGTATGGTTAATAATATGAGTTAGATTGATAATAGTGAGTGTACTAAGTATAGTAATTGTCGATCTATCGATCATATTAACATAATATGGCTAATAATATGAGTTAGGCTGATAATAATGAGAGTAATAAGTATAGTAATTGTCGTTCTGTCGATCATATAAGCATAATATGGCTAATAATATGAATTAGATTGATGATAATAAGAGAAATGAATATAGTAATTGTCGTTCTATCGATCATATAAGCATAATATGGCTAATAATATGAGTTAGATTGATAATAATAAGAGTAAGGAGTATACTAATTGTAGTTCTATCGATCATATCTGCATAATATGGTTAATAATAAGAGTTAGATTGATAACAGTGAGTGTAATAAGTATAGTAATTGTCGTTCTATCGATCATATAAGCATAATATGGCTAATAATATGAGTTAGATTGAAAATAATAAGAGAAGTGAGTATAGTCATTTTCGTTCGATCGATCATATAAGCATAATATGGCTAATGATATAAGTTAGATTGATAATAATAAGAGTAATAGGTATAGTAATTATCGTTCTACCGATCATAAAAGCATAATCTGCCTAATAATATGAGTTAGATTGATAAATATAAGAGTAATAAGTATAGTAATTGTCGTCCTATCGATCATATAAGCATAATATGGCTAACAATATGAGTTAGATTGATAATAATAAGAGTAATGAGTATAGTAATTGTCGTTCTATCGATCATATTAGCATAATATGGTTAATAATATGAGCTAGATTGATAATAATAAGAGTAATGAGTATAGTAATTGTCGTTCTATCGATCATATTTGCATAATGTGGTTAATAATATGCGTTAGATTGATAATAGTGAGTGTAATAAGTATAGTAATTGTCTTTCTATCGATCATATAAGCATAATATGGCTAATAATATGAGTTAGATTGATAATAATAAGAGTAAGGAGTATACTAATTGTAGTTCTATCGATCATGTCTGCATAATATGGTTAATAATATGAGTTAGATTGATAACAATAAGAGTAATAAGTATAGTAAATGTCGTGCTATCGATCATATCTGCATAATATGGTTAATAATATGAGTTAGATTGATAATAGTGAGTGTAATAAGTATAGTAATTGTCGTTCTATCGATCATATTAGCATAATATGGTTAATAATATGAGCTAGATTGATAATAATAAGAGTAATGAGTATAGTAATTGTCGTTCTATCGATCATATTTGCATAATGTGGTTAATAATATGAGTTAGATTGATAACAGTGAGTGTAATAAGTATAGTAATTGTCTTTCTATCGATCATATAAGCATAATATGGCTAATAATATGAGTTAGATTGATAATAATAAGAGAAATGAATATAGTAATTGTCGTTCTATCGATCATATAAGCATAATATGGCTAATAATATGAGTTAGATTGATAACAATAAGAGTAAGGAGTATACTAATTGTAGTTCTATCGATCATGTCTGCATAATATGGTTAATAATATGAGTTAGATTGATAACAATAAGAGTAATAAGTATAGTAAATGTCGTGCTATCGATCATATCTGCATAGTATGGTTAATAATATGAGTTAGATTGATAATAGTGAGTGTACTAAGTATAGTAATTGTCGTTCTATCGATCATATTAACATAATATGGCTAATAATATGAGTTAGGCTGATAATAATGAGAGTAATAAGTATAGTAATTGTCGTTCTGTCGATCATATAAGCATAATATGGCTAATAATATGAATTAGATTGATGATAATAAGAGAAATGAATATAGTAATTGTCGTTCTATCGATCATATAAGCATAATATGGCTAATAATATGAGTTAGATTGATAATAATAAGAGTAAGGAGTATACTAATTGTAGTTCTATCGATCATATCTGCATAATATGGTTAATAATAAGAGTTAGATTGATAACAGTGAGTGTAATAAGTATAGTAATTGTCGTTCTATCGATCATATTAGCATAATATGGTTAATAATATGAGCTAGATTGATAATAATAAGAGTAATGAGTATAGTAATTGTCGTTCTATCGATCATATTTGCATAATGTGGTTAATAATATGCGTTAGATTGATAACAGTGAGTGTAATAAGTATAGTAATTGTCTTTCTATCAATCATATAAGCATAATGTGGCTAATAATATGAGTTAGATTGATAATAATAAGAGAAATGAATATAGTAATTGTCTTTCTATCGATCATATAAACATAATATGGCTAATAATATGAGTTAGATTGATAATAATAAGAGAAATGAATATAGTAATTATCTTTCTATCGATCATATAAGCATAATATGGCTAATAATATGAGTTAGATTGATAATAATAAGAGTAAGGAGTATACTAATTGTAGTTCTATCGATCATGTCTGCATAATATGGTTAATAATATGAGTTAGATTGATAACAATAAGAGTAATAAGTATAGTAAATGTCGTGCTATCGATCATATCTGCATAGTATGGTTAATAATATGAGTTAGATTGATAATAGTGAGTGTACTAAGTATAGTAATTGTCGTTCTATCGTTCATATAAGCATAACATGGCTAATAATATGAGTTAGATTGATAACAGTGAGTGTAATAAGTATAGTAATTGTCGTTCTATCGATCATATAAGCATAATATGGCTAATAATATGAGTTAGATTGAAAATAATAAGAGAAGTGAGTATAGTCATTTTCGTTCGATCGATCATATAAGCATAATATGGCTAATGATATAAGTTAGATTGATAATAATAAGAGTAATAGGTATAGTAATTATCGTTCTACCGATCATAAAAGCATAATCTGCCTAATAATATGAGTTAGATTGATAAATATAAGAGTAATAAGTATAGTAATTGTCGTCCTATCGATCATATAAGCATAATATGGCTAACAATATGAGTTAGATTGATAATAATAAGAGTAATGAGTATAGTAATTGTCGTTCTATCGATCATATTAGCATAATATGGTTAATAATATGAGCTAGATTGATAATAATAAGAGTAATGAGTATAGTAATTGTCGTTCTATCGATCATATTTGCATAATGTGGTTAATAATATGCGTTAGATTGATAACAGTGAGTGTAATAAGTATAGTAATTGTCTTTCTATCGATCATATAAGCATAATGTGGCTAATAATATGAGTTAGATTGATAATAATAAGAGAAATGAATATAGTAATTGTATTTCTATCGATCATATAAACATAATATGGCTAATAATATGAGTTAGATTGTTAATAATAAGAGAAATGAATATAGTAATTGTCGTTCTATCGATCATATAAGCATAATATGGCTAATAATATGAGTTAGATTGATAATAATAAGAGAAGTGAGTATAGTCATTTTCGTTCGATCGATCATATAAGCATAATATGGCTAATGATATAAGTTAGATTGATAATAATAAGAGTAATAGGTATAGTAATTATCGTTCTACCGATCATAAATGCATAATCTGCCTAATAATATGAGTTAGATTGATAAATATAAGAGCAATAAGTATAGTAATTGTCGTCCTATCGATCATATAAGCATAATATGGCTAACAATATGAGTTAGATTGATAATAATAAGAGTAATGAGTATAGTAATTGTCGTTCTATCGATCATATTAGCATAATATGGTTAATAATATGAGCTAGATTGATAATAATAAGAGTAATGAGTATAGTAATT
This sequence comes from Megachile rotundata, assembly GCF_050947335.1. NCBI lineage: Eukaryota > Metazoa > Arthropoda > Insecta > Hymenoptera > Megachilidae > Megachile > Megachile rotundata. The sequence goes on along the minus strand of NW_027473550.1, from coordinate 138,301 downwards.
GTCGTTCTGTCGATCATATAAGCATAATATGGCTAATAATATGAATTAGATTGATAATAATAAGAGAAATGAAAATAGTAATTGTCGTTCTATCGATCATATAAGCATAATATGGCTAATAATAAGAGTTAGATTCATAACAGTGAGTGTAATAAGTATAGTAATTGTCGTTCTATCGATCATATAACCATAATATGGCTAATAATATGAGTTAGATTGATAATAATAAAAGTAGTAAGTGTAGTAAATGTCGTGCTATCGATCATATCTGCATAATATGGTTAATAATATGAGTTAGATTGATAATAGTGAGTGTAATAAGTATAGTAATTGTCATCCTATCGATCATATTAGCACAATATGGTTAATAATATGAGTTAGATTCATAATAATAAGAGTAATAAGTATAGTAATTGTCGTTCTATCGATCACATAAGCATAATATGGCTAATAATATGAGTTAGATTGATAATAGTGAGTGTAATAAGTATAGTAATTGTCGTTCTATCGATCATATTAGCATAATATGGCTTATAATATGAGTTAGATTGATAATAATAAGAGTAGTAAGTGTAGTAAATGTCGTGCTATCGATCATATCTGCATAATATGGTTAATAATAAGAGTTAGATTGATAACAGTGAGTGTAATAAGTATAGTAATTGTCGTTCTATCGATCATATTAGCATAATATGGCTAATAATATGAGTTAGGCTGATAATAATGAGAGTAATAAGTATAGTAATTGTCGTTCTGTCGATCATATAAGCATAATATGACTAATAATATGAATTAGATTGATAATAATAAGAGAAATGAATATAGTAATTGTCGTTCTATCGATCATATAAGCATAATATGGCTAATAATATGAGTTAGATTGATAATAATAAGAGAAGTGAGTATAGTCATTGTCGTTCGATCGATCATATAAGCATAATATGGCTAATGATATGAGTTAAATTGATAATAATAAGAGTAATAGGTATAATAATTATCGTTCTACCGATCATATAAGCATAATATGGCTTATAATATGAGTTAGATTGATAATAATAAGAGTAATAAGTATAGTAATTTTCGTCCTATCGATCATATAAGCATAATATGGCTAACAATATGAGTTAGATTGATAATAATAAGAGTAATGAGTATAGTAATTGTCGTTCTATCGATTATATAAGCATAATATGGCTAATATTATGAGTTAGATTGATATTAATAAGAGTAATGGGTATACTAATTGTAGTTCTATCGATCATATCTGCATAATATGGTTAATAATATGAGTTAGATTGATAACAATAAGAGTAATAAGTATAGTAAATGTCGTGCTATCGATCATATCTGCATAATATGGTTAATAATATGAGTTAGATTCATAATAATAAGAGTAATAAGTATAGTAATTGTCGTTCTATCGATCATATGTGCATAATATGGTTAATGATATGAGTTAGATTGATAACAGTCAGTGTAAAAAGTATAGTGATTGTCGTTCTGTCGATCTCATAAGCATAATATGGCTAATAATATGAGTTAGGCTGATAATAATAAGAGTAATGAGTATAGTAATTGTCGTTCTATCGATCATATAAGCATAATATGGCTAATAATATGAGTTAGATTGATAATAATAAGAGTAAGGAGTATACTAATTGTAGTTCTATCGATCATATCTGCATAATATGGTTAATAATATGAGTTAGATTGATAATAGTGAGTGTAATAAGTATAGTAATTGTCGTTCTATCGATCATATTAGCATAATATGGCTTATAATATGAGTTAGGCTGATAATAATAAGAGTAATGAGTATAGTAATTGTCGTTCTATCGATCATATATGCATAATGTGGTTAATAATATGAATTAGATTGATAACAGTGAGTGTAATAAGTATAGTAATTGTCTTTCTATCGAACATATAAGCATAATGTGGCTAATAATATGAGTTAGATTGATAATAATAAGAGTAATGAGTATAGTAATTGTCGTTCTATCGTTCATATAAGCATAATATGGCTAATAATATGAGTTAGGCTGATAATAATAAGAGTAATGAGTATAGTAATTGTCGTTCTATCGATCGTATTTGCATAATATGGTTAATAATATGAGTTAGATTGATAACAGTGAGTGTAATAAGTATAGTAATTGTCGTTCTGTCGATCATATAAGCATAATATGGCTAATAATATGAGTTAGGTTGATAATAATAAGAGTAATGAGTATAGTAATTGTCGTTCTATCGTTCATATAAGCATAATATGGCTAATAATATGAGTTAGGCTGATAATAATAAGAGTAATGAGTATAGTAATTGTCGTTCTATCGATCGTATTTGCATAATATGGTTAATAATATGAGTTAGATTGATAACAGTGAGTGTAATAAGTATAGTAATTGTCGTTCTGTCGATCATATAAGCATAATATGGCTAATAATATGAGTTAGGTTGATAATAATGAGAGTAATATGTATAGTAATTGTCGTTCTATCGATCATATCTGCATAATATGGTTAATAATATGAGTTAGATTGATAATGATAAGAGTAGTAAGTGTAGTAAATGTCGTGCTATCGATCATATCTGCATAATATGGTTAATAATATGAGTTAGATTAATAATAGTGAGTGTAATAAGTACAGTAATTGTCGTTCTATCGATCATATTAGCATAATATGGCTAATAATATGAGTTAGATTGATAATAATAAGAGTAAGGAGTATACTAATTGTAGTTCTATCGATCATGTCTGCATAATATGGTTAATAATATGAGTTAGATTGATAACAATAAGAGTAATAAGTATAGTAAATGTCGTGCTATCGATCATATCTGCATAATATGGTTAATAATATGAGTTAGATTGATAATAGTGAGTGTAATAAGTATAGTAATTGTCGTTCTATCGATCATATTAGCATAATATGGCTAATAATATGAGTTAGATTGATAATAATAAGAGTAAGGAGTATACTAATTGTAGTTCTATCGATCATGTCTGCATAATATGGTTAATAATATGAGTTAGATTGATAACAATAAGAGTAATAAGTATAGTAAATGTCGTGCTATCGATCATATCTGCATAATATGGTTAATAATATGAGTTAGATTGATAATAGTGAGTGTAATAAGTATAGTAATTGTCGTTCTATCGATCATATTAGCATAATATGGTTAATAATATGAGCTAGATTGATAATAATAAGAGTAATGAGTATAGTAATTGTCGTTCTATCGATCATATTTGCATAATGTGGTTAATAATATGAGTTAGATTGATAACAGTGAGTGTAATAAGTATAGTAATTGTCTTTCTATCGATCATATAAGCATAATATGGCTAATAATATGAGTTAGATTGATAATAATAAGAGAAATGAATATAGTAATTGTCGTTCTATCGATCATATAAGCATAATATGGCTAATAATATGAGTTAGATTGATAACAATAAGAGTAAGGAGTATACTAATTGTAGTTCTATCGATCATGTCTGCATAATATGGTTAATAATATGAGTTAGATTGATAACAATAAGAGTAATAAGTATAGTAAATGTCGTGCTATCGATCATATCTGCATAGTATGGTTAATAATATGAGTTAGATTGATAATAGTGAGTGTACTAAGTATAGTAATTGTCGTTCTATCGATCATATTAACATAATATGGCTAATAATATGAGTTAGGCTGATAATAATGAGAGTAATAAGTATAGTAATTGTCGTTCTGTCGATCATATAAGCATAATATGGCTAATAATATGAATTAGATTGATGATAATAAGAGAAATGAATATAGTAATTGTCGTTCTATCGATCATATAAGCATAATATGGCTAATAATATGAGTTAGATTGATAATAATAAGAGTAAGGAGTATACTAATTGTAGTTCTATCGATCATATCTGCATAATATGGTTAATAATAAGAGTTAGATTGATAACAGTGAATGTAATAAGTATAGTAATTGTCGTTCTATCGATCATATTAGCATAATATGGTTAATAATATGAGCTAGATTGATAATAATAAGAGTAATGAGTATAGTAATTGTCGTTCTATCGATCATATTTGCATAATGTGGTTAATAATATGCGTTAGATTGATAACAGTGAGTGTAATAAGTATAGTAATTGTCTTTCTATCAATCATATAAGCATAATGTGGCTAATAATATGAGTTAGATTGATAATAATAAGAGAAATGAATATAGTAATTGTCTTTCTATCGATCATATAAACATAATATGGCTAATAATATGAGTTAGATTGATAATAATAAGAGAAATGAATATAGTAATTATCTTTCTATCGATCATATAAGCATAATATGGCTAATAATATGAGTTAGATTGATAATAATAAGAGTAAGGAGTATACTAATTGTAGTTCTATCGATCATGTCTGCATAATATGGTTAATAATATGAGTTAGATTGATAACAATAAGAGTAATAAGTATAGTAAATGTCGTGCTATCGATCATATCTGCATAGTATGGTTAATAATATGAGTTAGATTGATAATAGTGAGTGTACTAAGTATAGTAATTGTCGTTCTATCGTTCATATAAGCATAACATGGCTAATAATATGAGTTAGATTGATAATAGTGAGTGTAATAAGTATAGTAATTGTCGTTCTATCGATCATATTAGCATAATATGGTTAATAATATGAGCTAGATTGATAATAATAAGAGTAATAGGTATAGTAAATGTCGTGCTATCGATCATATCTGCATAATATGGTTAATAATATGAGCTAGATTGATAATAATAAGAGTAATAGGTATAGTAAATGTCGTGCTATCGATCATATCTGCATAATATGGTTAATAATATGAGTTAGATTGATAATAATAAGAGTAGTAAGTGTAGCAAATGTCGTGCTATCGATCATATCTGCATAATATGGTTAATAATATGAGTTAGATTCATAATAATAAGAGTAATAAGTATAGTAATTGTCGTTCCATCGATCACATAAGCATAATATGGCTAATAATATGAGTTAGATTGATAATAATAAGAGTAATGAGTATAGTAATTGTCGTTCTATCGGTCATATTTGCATAATGTGGTTAATAATATAAGTTAGATTGATAACAGTGAGTGTAATAAGTATAGTAATTGTCGTTCTGTCGATCATATAAGCATAATATGGCTAATAATATGAGTTAGGTTGATAATAATAAGAGAAATGAATATAGTAATTGTCGTTCTATCGATCATATAAGCATAATATGGCTAATAATATGAGTTAGATTGATAACGATAAGAGTAAGGAGTATACTAATTGTAGTTCTATCGATCATGTCTGCATAATATGGTTAATAATATGAGTTAGATTGATAACAATAAGAGTAATAAGTATAGTAAATGTCGTGCTATCGATCATATCTGCATAGTATGGTTAATAATATGAGTTAGATTGATAATAGTGAGTGTACTAAGTATAGTAATTGTCGATCTATCGATCATATTAACATAATATGGCTAATAATATGAGTTAGGCTGATAATAATGAGAGTAATAAGTATAGTAATTGTCGTTCTGTCGATCATATAAGCATAATATGGCTAATAATATGAATTAGATTGATGATAATAAGAGAAATGAATATAGTAATTGTCGTTCTATCGATCATATAAGCATAATATGGCTAATAATATGAGTTAGATTGATAATAATAAGAGTAAGGAGTATACTAATTGTAGTTCTATCGATCATATCTGCATAATATGGTTAATAATAAGAGTTAGATTGATAACAGTGAGTGTAATAAGTATAGTAATTGTCGTTCTATCGATCATATAAGCATAATATGGCTAATAATATGAGTTAGATTGAAAATAATAAGAGAAGTGAGTATAGTCATTTTCGTTCGATCGATCATATAAGCATAATATGGCTAATGATATAAGTTAGATTGATAATAATAAGAGTAATAGGTATAGTAATTATCGTTCTACCGATCATAAAAGCATAATCTGCCTAATAATATGAGTTAGATTGATAAATATAAGAGTAATAAGTATAGTAATTGTCGTCCTATCGATCATATAAGCATAATATGGCTAACAATATGAGTTAGATTGATAATAATAAGAGTAATGAGTATAGTAATTGTCGTTCTATCGATCATATTAGCATAATATGGTTAATAATATGAGCTAGATTGATAATAATAAGAGTAATGAGTATAGTAATTGTCGTTCTATCGATCATATTTGCATAATGTGGTTAATAATATGCGTTAGATTGATAATAGTGAGTGTAATAAGTATAGTAATTGTCTTTCTATCGATCATATAAGCATAATATGGCTAATAATATGAGTTAGATTGATAATAATAAGAGTAAGGAGTATACTAATTGTAGTTCTATCGATCATGTCTGCATAATATGGTTAATAATATGAGTTAGATTGATAACAATAAGAGTAATAAGTATAGTAAATGTCGTGCTATCGATCATATCTGCATAATATGGTTAATAATATGAGTTAGATTGATAATAGTGAGTGTAATAAGTATAGTAATTGTCGTTCTATCGATCATATTAGCATAATATGGTTAATAATATGAGCTAGATTGATAATAATAAGAGTAATGAGTATAGTAATTGTCGTTCTATCGATCATATTTGCATAATGTGGTTAATAATATGAGTTAGATTGATAACAGTGAGTGTAATAAGTATAGTAATTGTCTTTCTATCGATCATATAAGCATAATATGGCTAATAATATGAGTTAGATTGATAATAATAAGAGAAATGAATATAGTAATTGTCGTTCTATCGATCATATAAGCATAATATGGCTAATAATATGAGTTAGATTGATAACAATAAGAGTAAGGAGTATACTAATTGTAGTTCTATCGATCATGTCTGCATAATATGGTTAATAATATGAGTTAGATTGATAACAATAAGAGTAATAAGTATAGTAAATGTCGTGCTATCGATCATATCTGCATAGTATGGTTAATAATATGAGTTAGATTGATAATAGTGAGTGTACTAAGTATAGTAATTGTCGTTCTATCGATCATATTAACATAATATGGCTAATAATATGAGTTAGGCTGATAATAATGAGAGTAATAAGTATAGTAATTGTCGTTCTGTCGATCATATAAGCATAATATGGCTAATAATATGAATTAGATTGATGATAATAAGAGAAATGAATATAGTAATTGTCGTTCTATCGATCATATAAGCATAATATGGCTAATAATATCAGTTAGATTGATAATAATAAGAGTAAGGAGTATACTAATTGTAGTTCTATCGATCATATCTGCATAATATGGTTAATAATAAGAGTTAGATTGATAACAGTGAGTGTAATAAGTATAGTAATTGTCGTTCTATCGATCATATTAGCATAATATGGTTAATAATATGAGCTAGATTGATAATAATAAGAGTAATGAGTATAGTAATTGTCGTTCTATCGATCATATTTGCATAATGTGGTTAATAATATGCGTTAGATTGATAACAGTGAGTGTAATAAGTATAGTAATTGTCTTTCTATCAATCATATAAGCATAATGTGGCTAATAATATGAGTTAGATTGATAATAATAAGAGAAATGAATATAGTAATTGTCTTTCTATCGATCATATAAACATAATATGGCTAATAATATGAGTTAGATTGATAATAATAAGAGAAATGAATATAGTAATTATCTTTCTATCGATCATATAAGCATAATATGGCTAATAATATGAGTTAGATTGATAATAATAAGAGTAAGGAGTATACTAATTGTAGTTCTATCGATCATGTCTGCATAATATGGTTAATAATATGAGTTAGATTGATAACAATAAGAGTAATAAGTATAGTAAATGTCGTGCTATCGATCATATCTGCATAGTATGGTTAATAATATGAGTTAGATTGATAATAGTGAGTGTACTAAGTATAGTAATTGTCGTTCTATCGTTCATATAAGCATAACATGGCTAATAATATGAGTTAGATTGATAATAGTGAGTGTAATAAGTATAGTAATTGTCGTTCTATCGATCATATTAGCATAATATGGTTAATAATATGAGCTAGATTGATAATAATAAGAGTAATAGGTATAGTAAATGTCGTGCTATCGATCATATCTGCATAATATGGTTAATAATATGAGCTAGATTGATAATAATAAGAGTAATAGGTATAGTAAATGTCGTGCTATCGATCATATCTGCATAATATGGTTAATAATATGAGTTAGATTGATAATAATAAGAGTAGTAAGTGTAGCAAATGTCGTGCTATCGATCATATCTGCATAATATGGTTAATAATATGAGTTAGATTCATAATAATAAGAGTAATAAGTATAGTAATTGTCGTTCCATCGATCACATAAGCATAATATGGCTAATAATATGAGTTAGATTGATAATAATAAGAGTAATGAGTATAGTAATTGTCGTTCTATCGGTCATATTTGCATAATGTGGTTAATAATATAAGTTAGATTGATAACAGTGAGTGTAATAAGTATAGTAATTGTCGTTCTGTCGATCATATAAGCATAATATGGCTAATAATATGAGTTAGGTTGATAATAATAAGAGAAATGAATATAGTAATTGTCGTTCTATCGATCATATAAGCATAATATGGCTAATAATATGAGTTAGATTGATAACGATAAGAGTAAGGAGTATACTAATTGTAGTTCTATCGATCATGTCTGCATAATATGGTTAATAATATGAGTTAGATTGATAACAATAAGAGTAATAAGTATAGTAAATGTCGTGCTATCGATCATATCTGCATAGTATGGTTAATAATATGAGTTAGATTGATAATAGTGAGTGTACTAAGTATAGTAATTGTCGATCTATCGATCATATTAACATAATATGGCTAATAATATGAGTTAGGCTGATAATAATGAGAGTAATAAGTATAGTAATTGTCGTTCTGTCGATCATATAAGCATAATATGGCTAATAATATGAATTAGATTGATGATAATAAGAGAAATGAATATAGTAATTGTCGTTCTATCGATCATATAAGCATAATATGGCTAATAATATGAGTTAGATTGATAATAATAAGAGTAAGGAGTATACTAATTGTAGTTCTATCGATCATATCTGCATAATATGGTTAATAATAAGAGTTAGATTGATAACAGTGAGTGTAATAAGTATAGTAATTGTCGTTCTATCGATCATATAAGCATAATATGGCTAATAATATGAGTTAGATTGAAAATAATAAGAGAAGTGAGTATAGTCATTTTCGTTCGATCGATCATATAAGCATAATATGGCTAATGATATAAGTTAGATTGATAATAATAAGAGTAATAGGTATAGTAATTATCGTTCTACCGATCATAAAAGCATAATCTGCCTAATAATATGAGTTAGATTGATAAATATAAGAGTAATAAGTATAGTAATTGTCGTCCTATCGATCATATAAGCATAATATGGCTAACAATATGAGTTAGATTGATAATAATAAGAGTAATGAGTATAGTAATTGTCGTTCTATCGATCATATTAGCATAATATGGTTAATAATATGAGCTAGATTGATAATAATAAGAGTAATGAGTATAGTAATTGTCGTTCTATCGATCATATTTGCATAATGTGGTTAATAATATGCGTTAGATTGATAACAGTGAGTGTAATAAGTATAGTAATTGTCTTTCTATCGATCATATAAGCATAATGTGGCTAATAATATGAGTTAGATTGATAATAATAAGAGAAATGAATATAGTAATTGTATTTCTATCGATCATATAAACATAATATGGCTAATAATATGAGTTAGATTGATAATAATAAGAGAAATGAATATAGTAATTGTCGTTCTATCGATCATATAAGCATAATATGGCTAATAATATGAGTTAGATTGATAATAATAAGAGAAGTGAGTATAGTCATTTTCGTTCGATCGATCATATAAGCATAATATGGCTAATGATATAAGTTAGATTGATAATAATAAGAGTAATAGGTATAGTAATTATCGTTCTACCGATCATAAATGCATAATCTGCCTAATAATATGAGTTAGATTGATAAATATAAGAGCAATAAGTATAGTAATTGTCGTCCTATCGATCATATAAGCATAATATGGCTAACAATATGAGTTAGATTGATAATAATAAGAGTAATGAGTATAGTAATTGTCGTTCTATCGATCATATTAGCATAATATGGTTAATAATATGAGCTAGATTGATAATAATAAGAGTAATGAGTATAGTAATTGTCGTTCTGTCGATCATATAAGCATAATATGGCTAATAATATGAATTAGATTGATAATAATAAGAGAAATGAAAATAGTAATTGTCGTTCTATCGATCATATAAGCATAATATGGCTAATAATAAGAGTTAGATTCATAACAGTGAGTGTAATAAGTATAGTAATTGTCGTTCTATCGATCATATAACCATAATATGGCTAATAATATGAGTTAGATTGATAATAATAAAAGTAGTAAGTGTAGTAAATGTCGTGCTATCGATCATATCTGCATAATATGGTTAATAATATGAGTTAGATTGATAATAGTGAGTGTAATAAGTATAGTAATTGTCATCCTATCGATCATATTAGCACAATATGGTTAATAATATGAGTTAGATTCATAATAATAAGAGTAATAAGTATAGTAATTGTCGTTCTATCGATCACATAAGCATAATATGGCTAATAATATGAGTTAGATTGATAATAGTGAGTGTAATAAGTATAGTAATTGTCGTTCTATCGATCATATTAGCATAATATGGCTTATAATATGAGTTAGATTGATAATAATAAGAGTAGTAAGTGTAGTAAATGTCGTGCTATCGATCATATCTGCATAATATGGTTAATAATAAGAGTTAGATTGATAACAGTGAGTGTAATAAGTATAGTAATTGTCGTTCTATCGATCATATTAGCATAATATGGCTAATAATATGAGTTAGGCTGATAATAATGAGAGTAATAAGTATAGTAATTGTCGTTCTGTCGATCATATAAGCATAATATGACTAATAATATGAATTAGATTGATAATAATAAGAGAAATGAATATAGTAATTGTCGTTCTATCGATCATATAAGCATAATATGGCTAATAATATGAGTTAGATTGATAATAATAAGAGAAGTGAGTATAGTCATTGTCGTTCGATCGATCATATAAGCATAATATGGCTAATGATATGAGTTAAATTGATAATAATAAGAGTAATAGGTATAATAATTATCGTTCTACCGATCATATAAGCATAATATGGCTTATAATATGAGTTAGATTGATAATAATAAGAGTAATAAGTATAGTAATTTTCGTCCTATCGATCATATAAGCATAATATGGCTAACAATATGAGTTAGATTGATAATAATAAGAGTAATGAGTATAGTAATTGTCGTTCTATCGATTATATAAGCATAATATGGCTAATATTATGAGTTAGATTGATATTAATAAGAGTAATGGGTATACTAATTGTAGTTCTATCGATCATATCTGCATAATATGGTTAATAATATGAGTTAGATTGATAACAATAAGAGTAATAAGTATAGTAAATGTCGTGCTATCGATCATATCTGCATAATATGGTTAATAATATGAGTTAGATTCATAATAATAAGAGTAATAAGTATAGTAATTGTCGTTCTATCGATCATATGTGCATAATATGGTTAATGATATGAGTTAGATTGATAACAGTCAGTGTAAAAAGTATAGTGATTGTCGTTCTGTCGATCTCATAAGCATAATATGGCTAATAATATGAGTTAGGCTGATAATAATAAGAGTAATGAGTATAGTAATTGTCGTTCTATCGATCATATAAGCATAATATGGCTAATAATATGAGTTAGATTGATAATAATAAGAGTAAGGAGTATACTAATTGTAGTTCTATCGATCATATCTGCATAATATGGTTAATAATATGAGTTAGATTGATAATAGTGAGTGTAATAAGTATAGTAATTGTCGTTCTATCGATCATATTAGCATAATATGGTTAATAATATGAGCTAGATTGATAATAACAAGAGTAATGAGTATAGTAATTGTCGTTCTATCGTTCATATAAGCATAATATGGCTAATAATATGAGTTAGATTGATAATAGTGAGTGTAATAAGTATAGTAATTGTCGTTCTATCGATCATATTAGCATAATATGGTTAATAATATGAGCTAGATTGATAATAATAAGAGTAATAGGTATAGTAAATGTCGTGCTATCGATCATATCTGCATAATATGGTTAATAATATGAGTTAGATTGATAATAATAAGAGTAGTAAGTGTAGTAAATGTCGTGCTATCGATCATATCTGCATAATATGGTTAATAATATGAGTTAGATTCATAATAATAAGAGTAATAAGTATAGTAATTGTCGTTCTATCGATCACATAAGCATAATATGGCTAATAATATGAGTTAGATTGATAATAGTGAGTGTAATAAGTATAGTAATTGTCGTTCTATCGATCATATTAGCATAATATGGCTTATAATATGAGTTAGGCTGATAATAATAAGAGTAATGAGTATAGTAATTGTCGTTCTATCGATCATATATGCATAATGTGGTTAATAATATGAATTAGATTGATAACAGTGAGTGTAATAAGTATAGTAATTGTCTTTCTATCGAACATATAAGCATAATGTGGCTAATAATATGAGTTAGATTGATAATAATAAGAGAATTGAATATAGTAATTGTCTTTCTATCGATCATATAAACATAATATGGCTAATAATATGAGTTAGATTGATAATAATAAGAGAAATGAATATAGTAATTGTCGTTCTATCGATCATATAAGCATAATATGGCTAATAATATGAGTTAGATTGATAATAATAAGAGTAAGGAGTATACTAATTGTAGTTCTATCGATCATGTCTGCATAATATGGTTAATAATATGAGTTAGATTGATAACAATAAGAGTAATAAGTATAGTAAATGTCGTGCTATCGATCATATCTGCATAATATGGTTAATAATAAGAGTTAGATTGATAACAGTGAGTGTAATAAGTATAGTAATTGTCGTTCTATCGATCATATTAGCATAATATGGTTAATAATATGAGCTAGATTGATAATAATAAGAGTAATGAGTATAGTAATTGTCGTTCTATCGTTCATATAAGCATAATATGGCTAATAATATGAGTTAGGCTGATAATAATAAGAGTAATGAGTATAGTAATTGTCGTTCTATCGATCGTATTTGCATAATATGGTTAATAATATGAGTTAGATTGATAACAGTGAGTGTAATAAGTATAGTAATTGTCGTTCTGTCGATCATATAAGCATAATATGGCTAATAATATGAGTTAGGTTGATAATAATGAGAGTAATATGTATAGTAATTGTCGTTCTATCGATCATATCTGCATAATATGGTTAATAATATGAGTTAGATTGATAATGATAAGAGTAGTAAGTGTAGTAAATGTCGTGCTATCGATCATATCTGCATAATATGGTTAATAATATGAGTTAGATTAATAATAGTGAGTGTAATAAGTACAGTAATTGTCGTTCTATCGATCATATTAGCATAATATGGCTAATAATATGAGTTAGATTGATAATAATAAGAGTAAGGAGTATACTAATTGTAGTTCTATCGATCATGTCTGCATAATATGGTTAATAATATGAGTTAGATTGATAACAATAAGAGTAATAAGTATAGTAAATGTCGTGCTATCGATCATATCTGCATAATATGGTTAATAATATGAGTTAGATTGATTATAGTGAGTGTAATAAGTATAGTAATTGTCGTTCTATCGATCATATTAGCATAATATGGCTAATAATATGAGTTAGATTGATAATAATAAGAGTAAGGAGTATACTAATTGTAGTTCTATCGATCATGTCTGCATAATATGGTTAATAATATGAGTTAGATTGATAACAATAAGAGTAATAAGTATAGTAAATGTCGTGCTATCGATCATATCTGCATAATATGGTTAATAATATGAGTTAGATTGATAATAGTGAGTGTAATAAGTATAGTAATTGTCGTTCTATCGATCATATTAGCATAATATGGTTAATAATATGAGCTAGATTGATAATAATAAGAGTAATGAGTATAGTAATTGTCGTTCTATCGTTCATATAAGCATAATATGGCTAATAATATGAGTTAGATTGATAATAGTGAGTGTAATAAGTATAGTAATTGTCGTTCTTTCGATCATATTAGCATAATATGGTTAATAATATGAGCTAGATTGATAATAATAAGAGTAATAGGTATAGTAAATGTCGTGCTATCGATCATATCTGCATAATATGGTTAATAATATGAGTTAGATTGATAATAATAAGAGTAGTAAGTGTAGTAAATGTCGTGCTATCGATCATATCTGCATAATATGGTTAATAATATGAGTTAGATTCATAATAATACGAGTAATAAGTATAGTAATTGTCGTTCTATCGATCACATAAGCATAATATGGCTAATAATATGAGTTAGATTGATAATAATAAGAGTAATGAGTATAGTAATTGTCGTTCTATCGGTCATATTTGCATAATGTGGTTAATAATATAAGTTAGATTGATAACAGTGAGTGTAATAAGTATAGTAATTGTCGTTCTGTCGATCATATAAGCATAATATGGCTAATAATATGAGTTAGATTGATACTAGTGAGTGTAATAAGTATAGTAATTGTCGTTCTGTCGATCATATAAGCATAATATGGCTAATAATATGAGTTAGATTGATAATAGTGAGTGTAATAAGTATAGTAATTGTCGTTCTATCGATCATATTAGCATAATATGGCTTATAATATGAGTTAGGCTGATAATAATAAGAGTAATGAGTATAGTAATTGTCGTTCTATCGATCATATTTGCATAATGTGGTTAATAATATGAGTTAGATTGATAACAGTGAGTGTAATAAGTATAGTAATTGTCTTTCTATCGATCATATAAGCATAATATGGCTAATAATATGAGTTAGATTGATAATAATAAGAGAAATGAATATAGTAATTGTCGTTCTATCGATCATATAAGCATAATATGGCTAATAATATGAGTTAGATTGATAACAATAAGAGTAAGGAGTATACTAATTGTAGTTCTATCGATCATGTCTGCATAATATGGTTAATAATATGAGTTAGATTGATAACAATAAGAGTAATAAGTATAGTAAATGTCGTGCTATCGATCATATCTGCATAGTATGGTTAATAATATGAGTTAGATTGATAATAGTGAGTGTACTAAGTATAGTAATTGTCGTTCTATCGATCATATTAACATAATATGGCTAATAATATGAGTTAGGCTGATAATAGTGAGAGTAATAAGTATAGTAATTGTCGTTCTGTCGATCATATAAGCATAATATGGCTAATAATATGAATTAGATTGATGATAATAAGAGAAATGAATATAGTAATTGTCGTTCTATCGATCATATAAGCATAATATGGCTAATAATATGAGTTAGATTGATAATAATAAGAGTAAGGAGTATACTAATTGTAGTTCTATCGATCATATCTGCATAATATGGTTAATAATAAGAGTTAGATTGATAACAGTGAGTGTAATAAGTATAGTAATTGTCGTTCTATCGATCATATAAGCATAATATGGCTAATAATATGAGTTAGATTGATAATAATAAGAGAAGTGAGTATAGTCATTTTCGTTCGATCGATCATATAAGCATAATATGGCTAATGATATAAGTTAGATTGATAATAATAAGAGTAATAGGTATAGTAATTATCGTTCTACCGATCATAAAAGCATAATCTGCCTAATAATATGAGTTAGATTGATAAATATAAGAGTAATAAGTATAGTAATTGTCGTCCTATCGATCATATAAGCATAATATGGCTAACAATATGAGTTAGATTGATAATAATAAGAGTAATGAGTATAGTAATTGTCGTTCTATCGATCATATTAGCATAATATGGTTAATAATATGAGCTAGATTGATAATAATAAGAGTAATGAGTATAGTAATTGTCGTTCTATCGATCATATTTGCATAATGTGGTTAATAATATGCGTTAGATTGATAACAGTGAGTGTAATAAGTATAGTAATTGTCTTTCTATCGATCATATAAGCATAATGTGGCTAATAATATGAGTTAGATTGATAATAATAAGAGAAATGAATATAGTAATTGTATTTCTATCGATCATATAAACATAATATGGCTAATAATATGAGTTAGATTGATAATAATAAGAGAAATGAATATAGTAATTGTCGTTCTATCGATCATATAAGCATAATATGGCTAATAATATGAGTTAGATTGATAATAATAAGAGAAGTGAGTATAGTCATTTTCGTTCGATCGATCATATAAGCATAATATGGCTAATGATATAAGTTAGATTGATAATAATAAGAGTAATAGGTATAGTAATTATCGTTCTACCGATCATAAATGCATAATCTGCCTAATAATATGAGTTAGATTGATAAATATAAGAGCAATAAGTATAGTAATTGTCGTCCTATCGATCATATAAGCATAATATGGCTAACAATATGAGTTAGATTGATAATAATAAGAGTAATGAGTATAGTAATTGTCGTTCTATCGATCATATTAGCATAATATGGTTAATAATATGAGCTAGATTGATAATAATAAGAGTAATGAGTATAGTAATTGTCGTTCTGTCGATCATATAAGCATAATATGGCTAATAATATGAATTAGATTGATAATAATAAGAGAAATGAATATAGTAATTGTCGTTCTATCGATCATATAAGCATAATATGGCTAATAATAAGAGTTAGATTCATAACAGTGAGTGTAATAAGTATAGTAATTGTCGTTCTATCGATCATATAACCATAATATGGCTAATAATATGAGTTAGATTGATAATAATAAAAGTAGTAAGTGTAGTAAATGTCGTGCTATCGATCATATCTGCATAATATGGTTAATAATATGAGTTAGATTGATAATAGTGAGTGTAATAAGTATAGTAATTGTCATCCTATCGATCATATTAGCACAATATGGTTAATAATATGAGTTAGATTCATAATAATAAGAGTAATAAGTATAGTAATTGTCGTTCTATCGATCACATAAGCATAATATGGCTAATAATATGAGTTAGATTGATAATAGTGAGTGTAATAAGTATAGTAATTGTCGTTCTATCGATCATATTAGCATAATATGGCTTATAATATGAGCTAGATTGATAATAATAAGAGTAATGAGTATAGTAATTGTCGTTCTATCGTTCATATAAGCATAATATTGCTAATAATATGAGTTAGGCTGATAATAATAAGAGTAATGAGTATAGTAATTGTCGTTCTATCGATCGTATTTGCATAATATGGTTAATAATATGAGTTAGATTGATAACAGTGAGTGTAATAAGTATAGTAATTGTCGTTCTGTCGATCATATAAGCATAATATGGCTAATAATATGAGTTAGGTTGATAATAATGAGAGTAATAAGTATAGTAATTGTCGTTCTATCGATCATATCTGCATAATATGGTTAATAATATGAGTTAGATTGATAATGATAAGAGTAGTAAGTGTAGTAAATGTCGTGCTATCGATCATATCTGCATATTATGGTTAATAATATGAGTTAGATTGATAATAGTGAGTGTAATAAGTACAGTAATTGTCGTTCTATCGATCATATTAGCATAATATGGCTAATAATATGAGTTAGATTGATAATAATAAGAGTAAGGAGTATACTAATTGTAGTTCTATCGATCATGTCTGCATAATATGGTTAATAATATGAGTTAGATTGATAACAATAAGAGTAATAAGTATAGTAAATGTCGTGCTATCGATCATATCTGCATAATATGGTTAATAATATGAGTTAGATTGATAATAGTGAGTGTAATAAGTGTAGTAATTGTCGTTCTATCGATCATATTAGCATAATATGGCTAATAATATGAGTTAGGCTGATAATAATGAGAGTAATAAGTATAGTAATTGTCGTTCTGTCGATCATATAAGCATAATATGACTAATAATATGAATTAGATTGATAATAATAAGAGAAATGAATATAGTAATTGTCGTTCTATCGATCATATAAGCATAATATGGCTAATAATATGAGTTAGATTGATAATAATAAGAGAAGTGAGTATAGTCATTGTCGTTCGATCGATCATATAAGCATAATATGGCTAATGATATGAGTTAAATTGATAATAATAAGAGTAATAGGTATAATAATTATCGTTCTACCGATCATATAAGCATAATATGGCTTATAATATGAGTTAGATTGATAATAATAAGAGTAATAAGTATAGTAATTTTCGTCCTATCGATCATATAAGCATAATATGGCTAACAATATGAGTTAGATTGATAATAATAAGAGTAATGAGTATAGTAATTGTCGTTCTATCGATTATATAAGCATAATATGGCTAATATTATGAGTTAGATTGATATTAATAAGAGTAATGGGTATACTAATTGTAGTTCTATCGATCATATCTGCATAATATGGTTAATAATATGAGTTAGATTGATAACAATAAGAGTAATAAGTATAGTAAATGTCGTGCTATCGATCATATCTGCATAATATGGTTAATAATATGAGTTAGATTCATAATAATAAGAGTAATAAGTATAGTAATTGTCGTTCTATCGATCATATGTGCATAATATGGTTAATGATATGAGTTAGATTGATAACAGTCAGTGTAAAAAGTATAGTAATTGTCGTTCTGTCGATCTCATAAGCATAATATGGCTAATAATATGAGTTAGGCTGATAATAATAAGAGTAATGAGTATAGTAATTGTCGTTCTATCGATCATATAAGCATAATATGGCTAATAATATGAGTTAGATTGATAATAATAAGAGTAAGGAGTATACTAATTGTAGTTCTATCGATCATATCTGCATAATATGGTTAATAATATGAGTTAGATTGATAATAGTGAGTGTAATAAGTATAGTAATTGTCGTTCTATCGATCATATTAGCATAATATGGTTAATAATATGAGCTAGATTGATAATAACAAGAGTAATGAGTATAGTAATTGTCGTTCTATCGTTCATATAAGCATAATATGGCTAATAATATGAGTTAGATTGATAATAGTGAGTGTAATAAGTATAGTAATTGTCGTTCTATCGATCATATTAGCATAATATGGTTAATAATATGAGCTAGATTGATAATAATAAGAGTAATAGGTATAGTAAATGTCGTGCTATCGATCATATCTGCATAATATGGTTAATAATATGAGTTAGATTGATAATAATAAGAGTAGTAAGTGTAGTAAATGTCGTGCTATCGATCATATCTGCATAATATGGTTAATAATATGAGTTAGATTCATAATAATAAGAGTAATAAGTATAGTAATTGTCGTTCTATCGATCACATAAGCATAATATGGCTAATAATATGAGTTAGATTGATAATAGTGAGTGTAATAAGTATAGTAATTGTCGTTCTATCGATCATATTAGCATAATATGGCTTATAATATGAGTTAGGCTGATAATAATAATAGTAATGAGTATAGTAATTGTCGTTCTATCGATCATATATGCATAATGTGGTTAATAATATGAATTAGATTGATAACAGTGAGTGTAATAAGTATAGTAATTGTCTTTCTATCGAACATATAAGCATAATGTGGCTAATAATATGAGTTAGATTGATAATAATAAGAGAATTGAATATAGTAATTGTCTTTCTATCGATCATATAAACATAATATGGCTAATAATATGAGTTAGATTGATAATAATAAGAGAAATGAATATAGTAATTGTCGTTCTATCGATCATATAAGCATAATATGGCTAATAATATGAGTTAGATTGATAATAATAAGAGTAAGGAGTATACTAATTGTAGTTCTATCGATCATGTCTGCATAATATGGTTAATAATATGAGTTAGATTGATAACAATAAGAGTAATAAGTATAGTAAATGTCGTGCTATCGATCATATCTGCATAGTATGGTTAATAATATGAGTTAGATTGATAATAGTGAGTGTACTAAGTATAGTAATTGTCGTTCTATCGATCATATTAACATAATATGGCTAATAATATGAGTTAGGCTGATAATAATGAGAGTAATAAGTATAGTAATTGTCGTTCTGTCGATCATATAAGCATAATATGGCTAATAATATGAATTAGATTGATAATAATAAGAGAAATGAATATAGTAATTGTCGTTCTATCGATCATATAAGCATAATATGGCTAATAATAAGAGTTAGATTCATAACAGTGAGTGTAATAAGTATAGTAATTGTCGTTCTATCGATCATATAAGCATAATATGGCTAATAATATGAGTTAGATTGATAATAATAAGAGAAGTGAGTATAGTCATTTTCGTTCGATCGATCATATAAGCATAATATGGCTAATGATAAAAGTTAGATTGATAACAATAAGAGTAATAGGTATAGTAATTATCGTTCTACCGATCATAAATGCATAATCTGCCTAATAATATGAGTTAGATTGATAAATATAAGAGCAATAAGTATAGTAATTGTCGTCCTATCGATCATATAAGCATAATATGGCTAACAATATGAGTTAGATTGATAATAATAAGAGTAATGAGTATAGTAATTGTCGTTCTATCGATCATATTAGCATAATATGGTTAATAATATGAGCTAGATTGATAATAATAAGAGTAATGAGTATAGTAATTGTCGTTCTGTCGATCATATAAGCATAATATGGCTAATAATATGAATTAGATTGATAATAATAAGAGAAATGAATATAGTAATTGTCGTTCTATCGATCATATAAGCATAATATGGCTAATAATAAGAGTTAGATTCATAACAGTGAGTGTAATAAGTATAGTAATTGTCGTTCTATCGATCATATAACCATAATATGGCTAATAATATGAGTTAGATTGATAATAATAAAAGTAGTAAGTGTAGTAAATGTCGTGCTATCGATCATATCTGCATAATATGGTTAATAATATGAGTTAGATTGATAATAGTGAGTGTAATAAGTATAGTAATTGTCGTTCTATCGATCATATTAGCACAATATGGTTAATAATATGAGTTAGATTCATAATAATAAGAGTAATAAGTATAGTAATTGTCATTCTATCGATCACATAAGCATAATATGGCTAATAATATGAGTTAGATTGATAATAGTGAGTGTAATAAGTATAGCAATTGTCGATCTATCGATCATATTAGCATAATATGGCTTATAATATGAGTTAGATTGATAATAATAAGAGTAGTAAGTGTAGTAAATGTCGTGCTATCGATCATATCTGCACAATATGGTTAATAATAAGAGTTAGATTGATAACAGTGAGTGTAATAAGTATAGTAATTGTCGTTCTATCGATCATATTAGCATAATATGGTTAATAATATGAGCTAGATTGATAATAATAAGAGTAATGAGTATAGTAATTGTCGTTCTATCGTTCATATAAGCATAATATGGCTAATAATATGAGTTAGGCTGATAATAATAAGAGTAATGAGTATAGTAATTGTCGTTCTATCGATCGTATTTGCATAATATGGTTAATAATATGAGTTAGATTGATAACAGTGAGTGTAATAAGTATAGTAATTGTCGTTCTGTCGATCATATAAGCATAATATGGCTAATAATATGAGTTAGGTTGATAATAATGAGAGTAATAAGTATAGTAATTGTCGTTCTATCGATCATATCTGCATAATATGGTTAATAATATGAGTTAGATTGATAATGATAAGAGTAGTAAGTGTAGTAAATGTCGTGCTATCGATCATATCTGCATAATATGGTTAATAATATGAGTTAGATTGATAATAGTGAGTGTAATAAGTACAGTAATTGTCGTTCTATCGATCATATTAGCATAATATGGCTAATAATATGAGTTAGATTGATAATAATAAGAGTAAGGAGTATACTAATTGTAGTTCTATCGATCATGTCTGCATAATATGGTTAATAATATGAGTTAGATTGATAACAATAAGAGTAATAAGTATAGTAAATGTCGTGCTATCGATCATATCTGCATAATATGGTTAATAATATGAGTTAGATTGATAATAGTGAGTGTAATAAGTATAGTAATTGTCGTTCTATCGATCATATTAGCATAATATGGCTAATAATATGAGTTAGGCTGATAATAATGAGAGTAATAAGTATCGTAATTGTCGTTCTGTCGATCATATAAGCATAATATGACTAATAATATGAATTAGATTGATAATAATAAGAGAAATGAATATAGTAATTGTCGTTCTATCGATCATATAAGCATAATATGGCTAATAATATGAGTTAGATTGATAATAATAAGAGAAGTGAGTATAGTCATTGTCGTTCGATCGATCATATAAGCATAATATGGCTAATGATATGAGTTAAATTGATAATAATAAGAGTAATAGGTATAATAATTATCGTTCTACCGATCATATAAGCATAATATGGCGTATAATATGAGTTAGATTGATAATAATAAGAGTAATAAGTATAGTAATTTTCGTCCTATCGATCATATAAGCATAATATGGCTAACAATATGAGTTAGATTGATAATAATGAGAGTAATGAGTATAGTAATTGTCGTTCTATCGATTATATAAGCATAATATGGCTAATATTATGAGTTAGATTGATATTAATAAGAGTAATGGGTATACTAATTGTAGTTCTATCGATCATATCTGCATAATATGGTTAATAATATGAGTTAGATTGATAACAATAAGAGTAATAAGTATAGTAAATGTCGTGCTATCGATCATATCTGCATAATATGGTTAATAATATGAGTTAGATTCATAATAATAAGAGTAATAAGTATAGTAATTGTCGTTCTATCGATCATATGTGCATAATATGGTTAATGATATCAGTTAGATTGATAACAGTCAGTGTAAAAAGTATAGTAATTGTCGTTCTGTCGATCTCATAAGCATAATATGGCTAATAATCTGAGTTAGATTGATAATAGTAAGAGTAATAAGTGTAGTAAATGTCGTGCTATCGATCATATCTGCATAATATGGTTAATAATATGAGTTAGATTCATAATAATAAGAGTAATAAGTATAGTAGTTGTCGTTCTGTCGATCACATAAGCATAATATGGCTAATAATATGAGTTAGATTGATAATAGTGAGTGTAATAAGTATAGTAATTGTCGTTGTATCGATCATATTAGCATAATATGGCTTATAATATGAGTTAGGCTGATAATAATAAGAGTAATGAGTATAGTAATTGTCGTTCTATCGATCATATAAGCATAATATGGCTAATAATATGAGTTAGATTGATAATAATAAGAGTAAGGAGTATACTAATTGTAGTTCTATCGATCATATCTGCATAATATGGTTAATAATATGAGTTAGATTGATAATAGTGAGTGTAATAAGTATAGTAATTGTCGTTCTATCGATCATATTAGCATAATATGGTTAATAATATGAGCTAGATTGATAATAATAAGAGTAATGAGTATAGTAATTGTCGTTCTATCGTTCATATAAGCATAATATGGCTAATAATATGAGTTAGATTGATAATAGTGAGTGTAATAAGTATAGTAATTGTCGTTCTATCGATCATATTAGCATAATATGGTTAATAATATGAGCTAGATTGATAATAATAAGAGTAATAGGTATAGTAAATGTCGTGCTATCGATCATATCTGCATAATATGGTTAATAATATGAGTTAGATTGATAATAATAAGAGTAGTAAGTGTAGTAAATGTCGTGCTATCGATCATATCTGCATAATATGGTTAATAATATGAGTTGGATTCATAATAATAAGAGTAATAAGTATAGTAATTGTCGTTCTATCGATCACATAAGCATAATATGGCTAATAATATGAGTTAGATTGATAATAATAAGAGTAATGAGTATAGTAATTGTCGTTCTATCGATCATATTTGCATAATGTGGTTAATAATATAAGTTAGATTGATAACAGTGAGTGTAATAAGTATAGTAATTGTCGTTCTGTCGATCATATAAGCATAATATGGCTAATAATATGAGTTAGGTTGATAATAATGAGAGTAATAAGTATAGTAATTGTCGTTCTATCGATCATATCTGCATAATATGGTTAATAATATGAGTTAGATTGATAATGATAAGAGTAGTAAGTGTAGTAAATGTCGTGCTATCGATCATATCTGCATAATATGGTTAATAATATGAGTTAGATTGATAATAGTGAGTGTAATAAGTATAGTAATTGTCGTTCTATCGATCATATTAGCATAATATGGTTAATAATATGAGTTAGATTCATAATAATAAGAGTAATAAGTATAGTAATTGTCGTTCTATCGATCACATAAGCATAATATGGCTAATAATATGAGTTAGATTGATAATAGTGAGTGTAATAAGTATAGTAATTGTCGTTCTATCGATCATATTAGCATAATATGGCTTATAATATGAGTTAGGCTGATAATAATAACAGTAATGAGTATAGTAATTGTCGTTCTATCGATCACATAAGCATAATATGGCTAATAATATGTGTTAGATTGATAATAATAAGAGTAATGAGTATAGTAATTGTCGTTCTATCGATCATATTTGCATAATGTGGTTAATAATATAAGTTAGATTGATAACAGTGAGTGTAATAAGTATAGTAATTGTCGTTCTGTCGATCATATAAGCATAATATGGCTAATAATATGAGTTAGGTTGATAATAATGAGAGTAATAAGTATAGTAATTGTCGTTCTATCGATCATATCTGCATAATATGGTTAATAATATGAGTTAGATTGATAATGATAAGAGTAGTAAGTGTAGTAAATGTCGTGCTATCGATCATATCTGCATAATATGGTTAATAATATGAGTTAGATTGATAATAGTGAGTGTAATAAGTATAGTAATTGTCGTTCTATCGATCATATTAGCATAATATGGCTAATAATATGAGTTAGGCTGATAATAATGAGAGTAATAAGTATCGTAATTGTCGTTCTGTCGATCATATAAGCATAATATGACTAATAATATGAATTAGATTGATAATAATAAGAGAAATGAATATAGTAATTGTCGTTCTATCGATCATATAAGCATAATATGGCTAATAATATGAGTTAGATTGATAATAATAAGAGAAGTGAGTATAGTCATTGTCGTTCGATCGATCATATAAGCATAATATGGCTAATGATATGAGTTAAATTGATAATAATAAGAGTAATAGGTATAATAATTATCGTTCTACCGATCATATAAGCATAATATGGCTTATAATATGAGTTAGATTGATAATAATAAGAGTAATAAGTATAGTAATTTTCGTCCTATCGATCATATAAGCATAATATGGCTAACAATATGAGTTAGATTGATAATAATAAGAGTAATGAGTATAGTAATTGTCGTTCTATCGATTATATAAGCATAATATGGCTAATATTATGAGTTAGATTGATATTAATAAGAGTAATGGGTATACTAATTGTAGTTCTATCGATCATATCTGCATAATATGGTTAATAATATGAGTTAGATTGATAACAATAAGAGTAATAAGTATAGTAAATGTCGTGCTATCGATCATATCTGCATAATATGGTTAATAATATGAGTTAGATTCATAATAATAAGAGTAATAAGTATAGTAATTGTCGTTCTATCGATCATATGTGCATAATATGGTTAATGATATGAGTTAGATTGATAACAGTCAGTGTAAAAAGTATAGTAATTGTCGTTCTGTCGATCTCATAAGCATAATATGGCTAATAATCTGAGTTAGATTGATAATAGTAAGAGAAATAAGTGTAGTAAATGTCGTGCTATCGATCATATCTGCATAATATGGTTAATAATATGAGTTAGATTCATAATAATAAGAGTAATAAGTATAGTAGTTGTCGTTCTGTCGATCACATAAGCATAATATGGCTAATAATATGAGTTAGATTGATAATAGTGAGTGTAATAAGTATAGTAATTGTCGTTGTATCGATCATATTAGCATAATATGGCTTATAATATGAGTTAGGCTGATAATAATAAGAGTAATGAGTATAGTAATTGTCGTTTTATCGATCATATAAGCATAATATGGCTAATAATATGAGTTAGATTGATAATAATAAGAGTAAGGAGTATACTAATTGTAGTTCTATCGATCATATCTGCATAATATGGTTAATAATATGAGTTAGATTGATAATAGTGAGTGTAATAAGTATAGTAATTGTCGTTCTATCGATCATATTAGCATAATATGGTTAATAATATGAGCTAGATTGATAATAATAAGAGTAATGAGTATAGTAATTGTCGTTCTATCGTTCATATAAGCATAATATGGCTAATAATATGAGTTAGATTGATAATAGTGAGTGTAATAAGTATAGTAATTGTCGTTCTATCGATCATATTAGCATAATATGGTTAATAATATGAGCTAGATTGATAATAATAAGAGTAATAGGTATAGTAAATGTCGTGCTATCGATCATATCTGCATAATATGGTTAATAATATGAGTTAGATTGATAATAATAAGAGTAGTAAGTGTAGTAAATGTCGTGCTATCGATCATATCTGCATAATATGGTTAATAATATGAGTTGGATTCATAATAATAAGAGTAATAAGTATAGTAATTGTCGTTCTATCGTTCATATAAGCATAATATGGCTAATAATATGAGTTAGATTGATAATAGTGAGTGTAATAGGTATAGTAATTGTCGTTCTATCGATCATATTAGCATAATATGGTTAATAATATGAGCTAGATTGATAATAATAAGAGTAATATGTATAGTAAATGTCGTGCTATCGATCATATCTGCATAATATGGTTAATAATATGAGTTAGATTGATAATAATAAGAGTAGTAAGTGTAGTAAATGTCGTGCTATCGATCATATCTGCATAATATGGTTAATAATATGAGTTAGATTCATAATAATAAGAGTAATAAGTATAGTAATTGTCGTTCTATCGATCACATAAGCATAATATGGCTAATAATATGAGTTAGATTGATAATAATAAGAGTAATGAGTATAGTAATTGTCGTTCTATCGGTCATATTTGCATAATGTGGTTAATAATATAAGTTAGATTGATAACAGTGAGTGTAATAAGTATAGTAATTGTCGTTCTGTCGATCATATAAGCATAATATGGCTAATAATATGAGTTATGTTGATAATAATGAGAGTAATAAGTATAGTAATTGTCGTTCTATCGATCATATCTGCATAATATGGTTAATAATATGAGTTAGATTGATAATGATAAGAGTAGTAAGTGTAGTAAATGTCGTGCTATCGATCATATCTGCATAATATGGTTAATAATATGAGTTAGATTGATAATAGTGAGTGTAATAAGTATAGTAATTGTCGTTCTATCGATCATATTAGCATAATATGGTTAATAATATGAGTTAGATTCATAATAATAAGAGTAATAAGTATAGTAATTGTCGTTCTATCGATCACATAAGCATAATATGGCTAATAATATGAGTTAGATTGATAATAGTGAGTGTAATAAGTATAGTAATTGTCGTTCTATCGATCATATTAGCATAATATGGCTTATAATATGAGTTAGGCTGATAATAAGAAGAGTAATGAGTATAGTAATTGTCGTTCTATCGATCATATTTGCATAATGTGGTTAATAATATGAGTTAGATTGATAACAGTGAGTGTAATAAGTATAGTAATGGTCTTTCTATCGATCATATAAGCATAATATGGCTAATAATATGAGTTAGATTGATAATAATAAGAGAAATGAATATAGTAATTGTCGTTCTATCGATCATATAAGCATAATATGGCTAATAATATGAGTTAGATTGATAACAATAAGAGTAAGGAGTATACTAATTGTAGTTCTATCGATCATGTCTGCATAATATGGTTAATAATATGAGTTAGATTGATAACAATAAGAGTAATAAGTATAGTAAATGTCGTGCTATCGATCATATCTGCATAGTATGGTTAATAATATGAGTTAGATTGATAATAGTGAGTGTACTAAGTATAGTAATTGTCGTTCTATCGATCATATTAACGTAATATGGCTAATAATATGAGTTAGGCTGATAATAATGAGAGTAATAAGTATAGTAATTGTCGTTCTGTCGATCATATAAGCATAATATGGCTAATAATATGAATTAGATTGATGATAATAAGAGAAATGAATATAGTAATTGTCGTTCTATCGATCATATAAGCATAATATGGCTAATAATATGAGTTAGATTGATAATAATAAGAGAAGTGAGTATAGTCATTTTCGTTCGATCGATCATATAAGCATAATATGGCTAATGATATAAGTTAGATTGATAATAATAAGAGTAATAGGTATAGTAATTATCGTTCTACCGATCATAAAAGCATAATCTGCCTAATAATATGAGTTAGATTGATAAATATAAGAGTAATAAGTATAGTAATTGTCGTCCTATCGATCATATAAGCATAATATGGCTAACAATATGAGTTAGATTGATAATAATAAGAGTAATGAGTATAGTAATTGTCGTTCTATCGATCATATTAGCATAATATGGTTAATAATATGAGCTAGATTGATAATAATAAGAGTAATGAGTATAGTAATTGTCGTTCTATCGATCATATTTGCATAATGTGGTTAATAATATGCGTTAGATTGATAACAGTGAGTGTAATAAGTATAGTAATTGTCTTTCTATCAATCATATAAGCATAATGTGGCTAATAATATGAGTTAGATTGATAATAATAAGAGAAATGAATATAGTAATTGTCTTTCTATCGATCATATAAACATAATATGGCTAATAATATGAGTTAGATTGATAATAATAAGAGAAATGAATATAGTAATTGTCGTTCTATCGATCATATAAGCATAATATGGCTAATAATATGAGTTAGATTGATAATAATAAGAGTAAGGAGTATACTAATTGTAGTTCTATCGATCATGTCTGCATAATATGGTTAATAATATGAGTTAGATTGATAACAATAAGAGTAATAAGTATAGTAAATGTCGTGCTATCGATCATATCTGCATAGTATGGTTAATAATATGAGTTAGATTGATAATAGTGAGTGTACTAAGTATAGTAATTGTCGTTCTATCGTTCATATAAGCATAACATGGCTAATAATATGAGTTAGGTTGATAATAATAAGAGAAATGAATATAGTAATTGTCGTTCTATCGATCATATAAGCATAATATGGCTAATAATATGAGTTAGATTGATAACGATAAGAGTAAGGAGTATACTAATTGTAGTTCTATCGATCATGTCTGCATAATATGGTTAATAATATGAGTTAGATTGATAACAATAAGAGTAATAAGTATAGTAAATGTCGTGCTATCGATCATATCTGCATAGTATGGTTAATAATATGAGTTAGATTGATAATAGTGAGTGTACTAAGTATAGTAATTGTCGATCTATCGATCATATTAACATAATATGGCTAATAATATGAGTTAGGCTGATAATAATGAGAGTAATAAGTATAGTAATTGTCGTTCTGTCGATCATATAAGCATAATATGGCTAATAATATGAATTAGATTGATGATAATAAGAGAAATGAATATAGTAATTGTCGTTCTATCGATCATATAAGCATAATATGGCTAATAATATGAGTTAGATTGATAATAATAAGAGTAAGGAGTATACTAATTGTAGTTCTATCGATCATATCTGCATAATATGGTTAATAATAAGAGTTAGATTGAGAACAGTGAGTGTAATAAGTATAGTAATTGTCGTTCTATCGATCATATAAGCATAATATGGCTAATAATATGAGTTAGATTGATAATAATAAGAGAAGTAAGTATAGTCATTTTCGTTCGATCGATCATATAAGCATAATATGGCTAATGATATAAGTTAGATTGATAATAATAAGAGTAATAGGTATAGTAATTATCGTTCTACCGATCATAAAAGCATAATCTGCCTAATAATATGAGTTAGATTGATAAATATAAGAGTAATAAGTATAGTAATTGTCGTCCTATCGATCATATAAGCATAATATGGCTAACAATATGAGTTAGATTGATAATAATAAGAGTAATGAGTATAGTAATTGTCGTTCTATCGATCATATTAGCATAATATGGTTAATAATATGAGCTAGATTGATAATAATAAGAGTAATGAGTATAGTAATTGTCGTTCTATCGATCATATTTGCATAATGTGGTTAATAATATGCGTTAGATTGATAACAGTGAGTGTAATAAGTATAGTAATTGTCGTTCTATCGATCATATAAGCATAATGTGGCTAATAATATGAGTTAGATTGATAATAATAAGAGAAATGAATATAGTAATTGTCTTTCTATCGATCATGTCTGCATAATATGGTTAATAATATGAGTTAGATTGATAACAATAAGAGTAATAAGTATAGTAAATGTCGTGCTATCGATCATATCTGCATAGTATGGTTAATAATATGAGTTAGATTGATAATAGTGAGTGTACTAAGTATAGTAATTGTCGTTCTATCGATCATATTAACATAATATGGCTAATAATATGAGTTAGGCTGATAATAATGAGAGTAATAAGTATAGTAATTGTCGTTCTATCGATCATATTAGCATAATATGGTTAATAATATGAGTTAGATTGATAATAATAAGAGAAATGAATATAGTAATTGTCTTTCTATCGATCATATAAACATAATATGGCTAATAATATGAGTTAGATTGATAATAATAAGAGAAATGAATATAGTAATTGTCGTTCTATCGATCATATAAGCATAATATGGCTAATAATATGAGTTAGATTGATAATAATAAGAGTAAGGAGTATACTAATTGTAGTTCTATCGATCATGTCTGCATAATATGGTTAATAATATGAGTTAGATTGATAATAGTGAGTGTACTAAGTATAGTAATTGTCGTTCTATCGTTCATATAAGCATAACATGGCTAATAATATGAGTTAGATTGATAATAGTGAGTGT
The DNA here is from genome assembly GCF_050947335.1 of Megachile rotundata. Lineage (NCBI taxonomy): Eukaryota > Metazoa > Arthropoda > Insecta > Hymenoptera > Megachilidae > Megachile > Megachile rotundata. The sequence goes on along the minus strand of NW_027473550.1, from coordinate 107,109 downwards.
AATAAGTATAGTAATTGTCGTTCTATCGATCATATTAGCATAATATGGTTAATAATATGAGCTAGATTGATAATAATAAGAGTAATAGGTATAGTAAATGTCGTGCTATCGATCATATCTGCATAATGTGGTTAATAATATGAGCTAGATTGATAATAATAAGAGTAATAGGTATAGTAAATGTCGTGCTATCGATCATATCTGCATAATATGGTTAATAATATGCGTTAGATTGATAATAATAAGAGTAGTAAGTGTAGTAAATGTCGTGCTATCGATCATATCTGCATAATATGGTTAATAATATGAGTTAGATTCATAATAATAAGAGTAATAAGTATAGTAATTGTCGTTCTATCGATCACATAAGCATAATATGGCTAATAATATGAGTTAGATTGATAATAATAAGAGTAATGAGTATAGTAATTGTCGTTCTATCGGTCATATTTGCATAATGTGGTTAATAATATAAGTTAGATTGATAACAGTGAGTGTAATAAGTATAGTAATTGTCGTTCTGTCGATCATATAAGCATAATATGGCTAATAATATGAGTTAGGTTGATAATAATAAGAGAAATGAATATAGTAATTGTCGTTCTATCGATCATATAAGCATAATATGGCTAATAATATGAGTTAGATTGATAACAATAAGAGTAATAAGTATAGTAAATGTCGTGCTATCGATCATATCTGCATAGTATGGTTAATAATATGAGTTAGATTGATAATAGTGAGTGTACTAAGTATAGTAATTGTCGATCTATCGATCATATTAACATAATATGGCTAATAATATGAGTTAGGCTGATAATAATGAGAGTAATAAGTATAGTAATTGTCGTTCTGTCGATCATATAAGCATAATATGGCTAATAATATGAATTAGATTGATGATAATAAGAGAAATGAATATAGTAATTGTCGTTCTATCGATCACATAAGCATAATATGGCTAATAATATGAGTTAGATTGATAATAATAAGAGTAAGGAGTATACTAATTGTAGTTCTATCGATCATATCTGCATAATATGGTTAATAATAAGAGTTAGATTGATAACACTGAGTGTAATAAGTATAGTAATTGTCGTTCTATCGATCATATAAGCATAATATGGCTAATAATATGAGTTAGATTGATAATAATAAGAGAAGTGAGTATAGTCATTTTCGTTCGATCGATCATATAAGCATAATATGGCTAATGATATAAGTTAGATTGATAATAATAAGAGTAATAGGTATAGTAATTATCGTTCTACCGATGATAAAAGCATAATCTGCCTAATAATATGAGTTAGATTGATAAATATAAGAGTAATAAGTATAGTAATTGTCGTCCTATCGATCATATAAGCATAATATGGCTAACAATATGAGTTAGATTGATAAGAATAAGAGTAATGAGTATAGTAATTGTCGTTCTATCGATCATATTAGCATAATATGGTTAATAATATGAGCTAGATTGATAATAATAAGAGTAATGAGTATAGTAATTGTCGTTCTATCGATCATATTTGCATAATGTGGTTAATAATATGCGTTAGATTGATAACAGTGAGTGTAATAAGTATAGTAATTGTCTTTCTATCGATCATATAAGCATAATGTGGCTAATAATATGAGTTAGATTGATAATAATAAGAGAAATGAATATAGTAATTGTCTTTCTATCGATCATATAAACATAATATGGCTAATAATATGAGTTAGATTGATAATAATAAGAGAAATGAATATAGTAATTGTCGTTCTATCGATCATATAAGCATAATATGGCTAATAATATGAGTTAGATTGATAATAATAAGTGTAAGGAGTATACTAATTGTAGTTCTATCGATCATGTCTGCATAATATGGTTAATAATATGAGTTAGATTGATAACAATAAGAGTAATAAGTATAGTAAATGTCGTGCTATCGATCATATCTGCATAGTATGGTTAATAATATGAGTTAGATTGATAATAGTGAGTGTACTAAGTATAGTAATTGTCGTTCTATCGATCATATTAACATAATATGGCTAATAATATGAGTTAGGCTGATAATAATGAGAGTAATAAGTATAGTAATTGTCGTTCTGTCGATCATATAAGCATAATATGGCTAATAATATGAATTAGATTGATAATAATAAGAGAAATGAATATAGTAATTGTCGTTCTATCGATCATATAAGCATAATATGGCTAATAATAAGAGTTAGATTCATAACAGTGAGTGTAATAAGTATAGTAATTGTCGTTCTATCGATCATATAACCATAATATGGCTAATAATATGAGTTAGATTGATAATAATAAAAGTAGTAAGTGTAGTAAATGTCGTGCTATCGATCATATCTGCATAATATGGTTAATAATATGAGTTAGATTGATAATAGTGAGTGTAATAAGTATAGTAATTGTCGTTCTATCGATCATATTAGCACAATATGGTTAATAATATGAGTTAGATTCATAATAATAAGAGTAATAAGTATAGTAATTGTCGTTCTATCGATCACATAAGCATAATATGGCTAATAATATGAGTTAGATTGATAATAGTGAGTGTAATAAGTATAGTAATTATCGTTCTATCGATCATATTAGCATAATATGGCTTATAATATGAGTTAGATTGATAATAATAAGAGTAGTAAGTGTAGTAAATGTCGTGCTATCGATCATATCTGCATAATATGGTTAATAATAAGAGTTAGATTGATAACAGTGAGTGTAATAAGTATAGTAATTGTCGTTCTATCGATCATATTAGCATAATATGGTTAATAATATGAGCTAGATTGATAATAATAAGAGTAATGAGTATAGTAATTGTCGTTCTATCGTTCATATAAGCATAATATGGCTAATAATATGAGTTAGGCAGATAATAATAAGAGTAATGAGTATAGTAATTGTCGTTCTATCGATCGTATTTGCATAATATCGTTAATAATATGAGTTAGATTGATAACAGTGAGTGTAATAAGTATAGTAATTGTCGTTCTGTCGATCATATAAGCATAATATGGCTAATAATATGAGTTAGGTTGATAATAATGAGAGTAATAAGTATAGTAATTGTCGTTCTATCGATCATATCTGCATAATATGGTTAATAATATGAGTTAGATTGATAATGATAAGAGTAGTAAGTGTAGTAAATGTCGTGCTATCGATCATATCTGCATATTATGGTTAATAATATGAGTTAGATTGATAATAGTGAGTGTAATAAGTACAGTAATTGTCGTTCTATCGATCATATTAGCATAATATGGCTAATAATATGAGTTAGATTGATAATAATAAGAGTAAGGAGTATACTAATTGTAGTTCTATCGATCATGTCTGCATAATATGGTTAATAATATGAGTTAGATTGATAACAATAAGAGTAATAAGTATAGTAAATGTCGTGCTATCGATCATATCTGCATAATATGGTTAATAATATGCGTTAGATTGATAACAGTGAGTGTAATAAGTATAGTAATTGTCTTTCTATCAATCATATAAGCATAATGTGGCTAATAATATGAGTTAGATTGATAATAATAAGAGAAATGAATATAGTAATTGTCTTTCTATCGATCATATAAACATAATATGGCTAATAATATGAGTTAGATTGATAATAATAAGAGAAATGAATATAGTAATTGTCGTTCTATCGATCATATAAGCATAATATGGCTAATAATATGAGTTAGATTGATAATAATAAGAGTAAGGAGTATACTAATTGTAGTTCTATCGATCATGTCTGCATAATATGGTTAATAATATGAGTTAGATTGATAACAATAAGAGTAATAAGTATAGTAAATGTCGTGCTATCGATCATATCTGCATAGTATGGTTAATAATATGAGTTAGATTGATAATAGTGAGTGTACTAAGTATAGTAATTGTCGTTCTATCGATCATATTAACATAATATGGCTAATAATATGAGTTAGGCTGATAATAATGAGAGTAATAAGTATAGTAATTGTCGTTCTATCGATCATATTAGCATAATATGGTTAATAATATGAGCTAGATTGATAATAATAAGAGTAATGAGTATAGTAATTGTCGTTCTATCGTTCATATAAGCATAATATGGCTAATAATATGAGTTAGATTGATAATAGTGAGTGTAATAAGTATAGTAATTGTCGTTCTATCGATCATATTAGCATAATATGGTTAATAATATGAGCTAGATTGATAATAATAAGAGTAATAGGTATAGTAAATGTCGTGCTATCGATCATATCTGCATAATATGGTTAATAATATGAGTTAGATTGATAATAATAAGAGTAGTAAGTGTAGTAAATGTCGTGCTATCGATCATATCTGCATAATATGGTTAATAATATGAGCTAGATTGATAATAATAAGAGTAATAAGTATAGTAAATGTCGTGCTATCGATCATATCTGCATAGTATGGTTAAAAATATGAGTTAGATTGATAATAGTGAGTGTACTAATTATAGTAATTGTCGTTCTATCGATCATATTAACATAATATGGCTAATAATATGAGTTAGGCTGATAATAATAAGAGTAATGAGTATAGTAATTGTCGTTCTATCGTTCATATTAGCATAATATGGTTAATAATATGAGCTAGATTGATAATAATAAGAGTAATGAGTATAGTAATTGTCGTTCTATCGATCATATTTGCATAATGTGGTTAATAATATGCGTTAGATTGATAACATTGAGTGTAATAAGTATAGTAATTATCGTTCTATCGATCATATTAGCATAATATGGCTTATAATATGAGTTAGATTGATAATAATAAGAGTAGTAAGTGTAGTAAATGTCGTGCTATCGATCATATCTGCATAATATGGTTAATAATAAGAGTTAGATTGATAACAGTGAGTGTAATAAGTATAGTAATTGTCGTTCTATCGATCATATTAGCATAATATGGTTAATAATATGAGCTAGATTGATAATAATAAGAGTAATGAGTATAGTAATTGTCGTTCTATCGTTCATATAAGCATAATATGGCTAATAATATGAGTTAGGCAGATAATAATAAGAGTAATGAGTATAGTAATTGTCGTTCTATCGATCGTATTTGCATAATATCGTTAATAATATGAGTTAGATTGATAACAGTGAGTGTAATAAGTATAGTAATTGTCGTTCTGTCGATCATATAAGCATAATATGGCTAATAATATGAGTTAGGTTGATAATAATGAGAGTAATAAGTATAGTAATTGTCGTTCTATCGATCATATCTGCATAATATGGTTAATAATATGAGTTAGATTGATAATGATAAGAGTAGTAAGTGTAGTAAATGTCGTGCTATCGATCATATCTGCATATTATGGTTAATAATATGAGTTAGATTGATAATAGTGAGTGTAATAAGTACAGTAATTGTCGTTCTATCGATCATATTAGCATAATATGGCTAATAATATGAGTTAGATTGATAATAATAAGAGTAAGGAGTATACTAATTGTAGTTCTATCGATCATGTCTGCATAATATGGTTAATAATATGAGTTAGATTGATAACAATAAGAGTAATAAGTATAGTAAATGTCGTGCTATCGATCATATCTGCATAATATGGTTAATAATATGCGTTAGATTGATAACAGTGAGTGTAATAAGTATAGTAATTGTCTTTCTATCAATCATATAAGCATAATGTGGCTAATAATATGAGTTAGATTGATAATAATAAGAGAAATGAATATAGTAATTGTCTTTCTATCGATCATATAAACATAATATGGCTAATAATATGAGTTAGATTGATAATAATAAGAGAAATGAATATAGTAATTGTCGTTCTATCGATCATATAAGCATAATATGGCTAATAATATGAGTTAGATTGATAATAATAAGAGTAAGGAGTATACTAATTGTAGTTCTATCGATCATGTCTGCATAATATGGTTAATAATATGAGTTAGATTGATAACAATAAGAGTAATAAGTATAGTAAATGTCGTGCTATCGATCATATCTGCATAGTATGGTTAATAATATGAGTTAGATTGATAATAGTGAGTGTACTAAGTATAGTAATTGTCGTTCTATCGATCATATTAACATAATATGGCTAATAATATGAGTTAGGCTGATAATAATGAGAGTAATAAGTATAGTAATTGTCGTTCTATCGATCATATTAGCATAATATGGTTAATAATATGAGCTAGATTGATAATAATAAGAGTAATGAGTATAGTAATTGTCGTTCTATCGTTCATATAAGCATAATATGGCTAATAATATGAGTTAGATTGATAATAGTGAGTGTAATAAGTATAGTAATTGTCGTTCTATCGATCATATTAGCATAATATGGTTAATAATATGAGCTAGATTGATAATAATAAGAGTAATAGGTATAGTAAATGTCGTGCTATCGATCATATCTGCATAATATGGTTAATAATATGAGTTAGATTGATAATAATAAGAGTAGTAAGTGTAGTAAATGTCGTGCTATCGATCATATCTGCATAATATGGTTAATAATATGAGCTAGATTGATAATAATAAGAGTAATAAGTATAGTAAATGTCGTGCTATCGATCATATCTGCATAGTATGGTTAAAAATATGAGTTAGATTGATAATAGTGAGTGTACTAAGTATAGTAATTGTCGTTCTATCGATCATATTAACATAATATGGCTAATAATATGAGTTAGGCTGATAATAATAAGAGTAATGAGTATAGTAATTGTCGTTCTATCGTTCATATTAGCATAATATGGTTAATAATATGAGCTAGATTGATAATAATAAGAGTAATGAGTATAGTAATTGTCGTTCTATCGATCATATTTGCATAATGTGGTTAATAATATGCGTTAGATTGATAACATTGAGTGTAATAAGTATAGTAATTGTCTTTCTATCAATCATATAAGCATAATGTGGCTAATAATATGAGTTAGATTGATAATAATAAGAGAAATGAATATAGTAATTGTCTTTCTATCGATCATATAAACATAATATGGCTAATAATATGAGTTAGATTGATAATAATAAGAGAAATGAATATAGTAATTGTCGTTCTATCGATCATATAAGCATAATATGGCTAATAATATGAGTTAGATTGATAATAATAAGAGTAAGGAGTATACTAATTGTAGTTCTATCGATCATGTCTGCATAATATGGTTAATAATATGAGTTAGATTGATAACAATAAGAGTAATAAGTATAGTAAATGTCGTGCTATCGATCATATCTGCATAGTATGGTTAATAATATGAGTTAGATTGATAATAGTGAGTGTACTAAGTATAGTAATTGTCGTTCTATCGTTCATATAAGCATAACATGGCTAATAATATGAGTTAGATTGATAATAGTGAGTGTAATAAGTATAGTAATTGTCGTTCTATCGATCATATTAGCATAATATGGTTAATAATATGAGCTAGATTGATAATAATAAGAGTAATAGGTATAGTAAATGTCGTGCTATCGATCATATCTGCATAATGTGGTTAATAATATGAGCTAGATTGATAATAATAAGAGTAATAGGTATAGTAAATGTCGTGCTATCGATCATATCTGCATAATATGGTTAATAATATGAGTTAGATTGATAATAATAAGAGTAGTAAGTGTAGTAAATGTCGTGCTATCGATCATATCTGCATAATATGGTTAATAATATGAGTTAGATTCATAATAATAAGAGTAATAAGTATAGCAATTGTCGTTCTATCGATCACATAAGCATAATATGGCTAATAATATGAGTTAGATTGATAATAATAAGAGTAATGAGTATAGTAATTGTCGTTCTATCGGTCATATTTGCATAATGCGGTTAATAATATAAGTTAGATTGATAACAGTGAGTGTAATAAGTATAGTAATTGTCGTTCTGTCGATCATATAAGCATAATATGGCTAATAATATGAGTTAGGTTGATAATAATGAGAGTAATAAGTATAGTAATTGTCGTTCTATCGATCATATCTGCATAATATGGTTAAGAATATGAGTTAGATTGATAATGATAAGAGTAGTAAGTGTAGTAAATGTCGTGCTATCGATCATATCTGCATATTATGGTTAATAATATGAGTTAGATTGATAATAGTGAGTGTAATAAGTACAGTAATTGTCGTTCTATCGATCATATTAGCATAATATGGCTAATAATATGAGTTAGATTGATAATAATAAGAGTAAGGAGTATACTAATTGTAGTTCTATCGATCATGTCTGCATAATATGGTTAATAATATGAGTTAGATTGATAACAATAAGAGTAATAAGTATAGTAAATGTCGTGCTATCGATCATATCTGCATAATATGGTTAATAATATGCGTTAGATTGATAACAGTGAGTGTAATAAGTATAGTAATTGTCTTTCTATCAATCATATAAGCATAATGTGGCTAATAATATGAGTTAGATTGATAATAATAAGAGAAATGAATATAGTAATTGTCTTTCTATCGATCATATAAACATAATATGGCTAATAATATGAGTTAGATTGATAATAATAAGAGAAATGAATATAGTAATTGTCGTTCTATCGATCATATAAGCATAATATGGCTAATAATATGAGTTAGATTGATAATAATAAGAGTAAGGAGTATACTAATTGTAGTTCTATCGATCATGTCTGCATAATATGGTTAATAATATGAGTTAGATTGATAACAATAAGAGTAATAAGTATAGTAAATGTCGTGCTATCGATCATATCTGCATAGTATGGTTAATAATATGAGTTAGATTGATAATAGTGAGTGTACTAAGTATAGTAATTGTCGTTCTATCGATCATATTAACATAATATGGCTAATAATATGAGTTAGGCTGATAATAATGAGAGTAATAAGTATAGTAATTGTCGTTCTATCGATCATATTAGCATAATATGGTTAATAATATGAGCTAGATTGATAATAATAAGAGTAATGAGTATAGTAATTGTCGTTCTATCGTTCATATAAGCATAATATGGCTAATAATATGAGTTAGATTGATAATAGTGAGTGTAATAAGTATAGTAATTGTCGTTCTATCGATCATATTAGCATAATATGGTTAATAATATGAGCTAGATTGATAATAATAAGAGTAATAGGTATAGTAAATGTCGTGCTATCGATCATATCTGCATAATATGGTTAATAATATGAGTTAGATTGATAATAATAAGAGTAGTAAGTGTAGTAAATGTCGTGCTATCGATCATATCTGCATAATATGGTTAATAATATGAGCTAGATTGATAATAATAAGAGTAATAAGTATAGTAAATGTCGTGCTATCGATCATATCTGCATAGTATGGTTAAAAATATGAGTTAGATTGATAATAGTGAGTGTACTAAGTATAGTAATTGTCGTTCTATCGATCATATTAACATAATATGGCTAATAATATGAGTTAGGCTGATAATAATAAGAGTAATGAGTATAGTAATTGTCGTTCTATCGTTCATATTAGCATAATATGGTTAATAATATGAGCTAGATTGATAATAATAAGAGTAATGAGTATAGTAATTGTCGTTCTATCGATCATATTTGCATAATGTGGTTAATAATATGCGTTAGATTGATAACATTGAGTGTAATAAGTATAGTAATTGTCTTTCTATCAATCATATAAGCATAATGTGGCTAATAATATGAGTTAGATTGATAATAATAAGAGAAATGAATATAGTAATTGTCTTTCTATCGATCATATAAACATAATATGGCTAATAATATGAGTTAGATTGATAATAATAAGAGAAATGAATATAGTAATTGTCGTTCTATCGATCATATAAGCATAATATGGCTAATAATATGAGTTAGATTGATAATAATAAGAGTAAGGAGTATACTAATTGTAGTTCTATCGATCATGTCTGCATAATATGGTTAATAATATGAGTTAGATTGATAACAATAAGAGTAATAAGTATAGTAAATGTCGTGCTATCGATCATATCTGCATAGTATGGTTAATAATATGAGTTAGATTGATAATAGTGAGTGTACTAAGTATAGTAATTGTCGTTCTATCGTTCATATAAGCATAACATGGCTAATAATATGAGTTAGATTGATAATAGTGAGTGTAATAAGTATAGTAATTGTCGTTCTATCGATCATATTAGCATAATATGGTTAATAATATGAGCTAGATTGATAATAATAAGAGTAATAGGTATAGTAAATGTCGTGCTATCGATCATATCTGCATAATGTGGTTAATAATATGAGCTAGATTGATAATAATAAGAGTAATAGGTATAGTAAATGTCGTGCTATCGATCATATCTGCATAATATGGTTAATAATATGAGTTAGATTGATAATAATAAGAGTAGTAAGTGTAGTAAATGTCGTGCTATCGATCATATCTGCATAATATGGTTAATAATATGAGTTAGATTCATAATAATAAGAGTAATAAGTATAGCAATTGTCGTTCTATCGATCACATAAGCATAATATGGCTAATAATATGAGTTAGATTGATAATAATAAGAGTAATGAGTATAGTAATTGTCGTTCTATCGGTCATATTTGCATAATGCGGTTAATAATATAAGTTAGATTGATAACAGTGAGTGTAATAAGTATAGTAATTGTCGTTCTGTCGATCATATAAGCATAATATGGCTAATAATATGAGTTAGGTTGATAATAATAAGAGAAATGAATATAGTAATTGTCGTTCTATCGATCATATAAGCATAATATGGCTAATAATATGAGTTAGATTGATAACGATAAGAGTAAGGAGTATACTAATTGTAGTTCTATCGATCATGTCTGCATAATATGGTTAATAATATGAGTTAGATTGATAACAATAAGAGTAATAAGTATAGTAAATGTCGTGCTATCGATCATATCTGCATAGTATGGTTAATAATATGAGTTAGATTGATAATAGTGAGTGTACTAAGTATAGTAATTGTCGATCTATCGATCATATTAACATAATATGGCTAATAATATGAGTTAGGCTGATAATAATGAGAGTAATAAGTATAGTAATTGTCGTTCTGTCGATCATATAAGCATAATATGGCTAATAATATGAATTAGATTGATGATAATAAGAGAAATGAATATAGTAATTGTCGTTCTATCGATCACATAAGCATAATATGGCTAATAATATGAGTTAGATTGATAATAATAAGAGTAAGGAGTATACTAATTGTAGTTCTATCGATCATATCTGCATAATATGGTTAATAATAAGAGTTAGATTGATAACACTGAGTGTAATAAGTATAGTAATTGTCGTTCTATCGATCATATAAGCATAATATGGCTAATAATATGAGTTAGATTGATAATAATAAGAGAAGTGAGTATAGTCATTTTCGTTCGATCGATCATATAAGCATAATATGGCTAATGATATAAGTTAGATTGATAATAATAAGAGTAATAGGTATAGTAATTATCGTTCTACCGATGATAAAAGCATAATCTGCCTAATAATATGAGTTAGATTGATAAATATAAGAGTAATAAGTATAGTAATTGTCGTTCTATCGATCACATAAGCATAATATGGCTAATAATATGAGTTAGATTGATAATAGTGAGTGTAATAAGTATAGTAATTATCGTTCTATCGATCATATTAGCATAATATGGCTTATAATATGAGTTAGATTGATAATAATAAGAGTAGTAAGTGTAGTAAATGTCGTGCTATCGATCATATCTGCATAATATGGTTAATAATAAGAGTTAGATTGATAACAGTGAGTGTAATAAGTATAGTAATTGTCGTTCTATCGATCATATTAGCATAATATGGTTAATAATATGAGCTAGATTGATAATAATAAGAGTAATGAGTATAGTAATTGTCGTTCTATCGTTCATATAAGCATAATATGGCTAATAATATGAGTTAGGCAGATAATAATAAGAGTAATGAGTATAGTAATTGTCGTTCTATCGATCGTATTTGCATAATATCGTTAATAATATGAGTTAGATTGATAACAGTGAGTGTAATAAGTATAGTAATTGTCGTTCTGTCGATCATATAAGCATAATATGGCTAATAATATGAGTTAGGTTGATAATAATGAGAGTAATAAGTATAGTAATTGTCGTTCTATCGATCATATCTGCATAATATGGTTAATAATATGAGTTAGATTGATAATGATAAGAGTAGTAAGTGTAGTAAATGTCGTGCTATCGATCATATCTGCATATTATGGTTAATAATATGAGTTAGATTGATAATAGTGAGTGTAATAAGTACAGTAATTGTCGTTCTATCGATCATATTAGCATAATATGGCTAATAATATGAGTTAGATTGATAATAATAAGAGTAAGGAGTATACTAATTGTAGTTCTATCGATCATGTCTGCATAATATGGTTAATAATATGAGTTAGATTGATAACAATAAGAGTAATAAGTATAGTAAATGTCGTGCTATCGATCATATCTGCATAATATGGTTAATAATATGCGTTAGATTGATAACAGTGAGTGTAATAAGTATAGTAATTGTCTTTCTATCAATCATATAAGCATAATGTGGCTAATAATATGAGTTAGATTGATAATAATAAGAGAAATGAATATAGTAATTGTCTTTCTATCGATCATATAAACATAATATGGCTAATAATATGAGTTAGATTGATAATAATAAGAGAAATGAATATAGTAATTGTCGTTCTATCGATCATATAAGCATAATATGGCTAATAATATGAGTTAGATTGATAATAATAAGAGTAAGGAGTATACTAATTGTAGTTCTATCGATCATGTCTGCATAATATGGTTAATAATATGAGTTAGATTGATAACAATAAGAGTAATAAGTATAGTAAATGTCGTGCTATCGATCATATCTGCATAGTATGGTTAATAATATGAGTTAGATTGATAATAGTGAGTGTACTAAGTATAGTAATTGTCGTTCTATCGATCATATTAACATAATATGGCTAATAATATGAGTTAGGCTGATAATAATGAGAGTAATAAGTATAGTAATTGTCGTTCTATCGATCATATTAGCATAATATGGTTAATAATATGAGCTAGATTGATAATAATAAGAGTAATGAGTATAGTAATTGTCGTTCTATCGTTCATATAAGCATAATATGGCTAATAATATGAGTTAGATTGATAATAGTGAGTGTAATAAGTATAGTAATTGTCGTTCTATCGATCATATTAGCATAATATGGTTAATAATATGAGCTAGATTGATAATAATAAGAGTAATAGGTATAGTAAATGTCGTGCTATCGATCATATCTGCATAATATGGTTAATAATATGAGTTAGATTGATAATAATAAGAGTAGTAAGTGTAGTAAATGTCGTGCTATCGATCATATCTGCATAATATGGTTAATAATATGAGCTAGATTGATAATAATAAGAGTAATAAGTATAGTAAATGTCGTGCTATCGATCATATCTGCATAGTATGGTTAAAAATATGAGTTAGATTGATAATAGTGAGTGTACTAAGTATAGTAATTGTCGTTCTATCGATCATATTAACATAATATGGCTAATAATATGAGTTAGGCTGATAATAATAAGAGTAATGAGTATAGTAATTGTCGTTCTATCGTTCATATTAGCATAATATGGTTAATAATATGAGCTAGATTGATAATAATAAGAGTAATGAGTATAGTAATTGTCGTTCTATCGATCATATTTGCATAATGTGGTTAATAATATGCGTTAGATTGATAACATTGAGTGTAATAAGTATAGTAATTGTCTTTCTATCAATCATATAAGCATAATGTGGCTAATAATATGAGTTAGATTGATAATAATAAGAGAAATGAATATAGTAATTGTCTTTCTATCGATCATATAAACATAATATGGCTAATAATATGAGTTAGATTGATAATAATAAGAGAAATGAATATAGTAATTGTCGTTCTATCGATCATATAAGCATAATATGGCTAATAATATGAGTTAGATTGATAATAATAAGAGTAAGGAGTATACTAATTGTAGTTCTATCGATCATGTCTGCATAATATGGTTAATAATATGAGTTAGATTGATAACAATAAGAGTAATAAGTATAGTAAATGTCGTGCTATCGATCATATCTGCATAGTATGGTTAATAATATGAGTTAGATTGATAATAGTGAGTGTACTAAGTATAGTAATTGTCGTTCTATCGTTCATATAAGCATAACATGGCTAATAATATGAGTTAGATTGATAATAGTGAGTGTAATAAGTATAGTAATTGTCGTTCTATCGATCATATTAGCATAATATGGTTAATAATATGAGCTAGATTGATAATAATAAGAGTAATAGGTATAGTAAATGTCGTGCTATCGATCATATCTGCATAATGTGGTTAATAATATGAGCTAGATTGATAATAATAAGAGTAATAGGTATAGTAAATGTCGTGCTATCGATCATATCTGCATAATATGGTTAATAATATGAGTTAGATTGATAATAATAAGAGTAGTAAGTGTAGTAAATGTCGTGCTATCGATCATATCTGCATAATATGGTTAATAATATGAGTTAGATTCATAATAATAAGAGTAATAAGTATAGCAATTGTCGTTCTATCGATCACATAAGCATAATATGGCTAATAATATGAGTTAGATTGATAATAATAAGAGTAATGAGTATAGTAATTGTCGTTCTATCGGTCATATTTGCATAATGCGGTTAATAATATAAGTTAGATTGATAACAGTGAGTGTAATAAGTATAGTAATTGTCGTTCTGTCGATCATATAAGCATAATATGGCTAATAATATGAGTTAGGTTGATAATAATAAGAGAAATGAATATAGTAATTGTCGTTCTATCGATCATATAAGCATAATATGGCTAATAATATGAGTTAGATTGATAACGATAAGAGTAAGGAGTATACTAATTGTAGTTCTATCGATCATGTCTGCATAATATGGTTAATAATATGAGTTAGATTGATAACAATAAGAGTAATAAGTATAGTAAATGTCGTGCTATCGATCATATCTGCATAGTATGGTTAATAATATGAGTTAGATTGATAATAGTGAGTGTACTAAGTATAGTAATTGTCGATCTATCGATCATATTAACATAATATGGCTAATAATATGAGTTAGGCTGATAATAATGAGAGTAATAAGTATAGTAATTGTCGTTCTGTCGATCATATAAGCATAATATGGCTAATAATATGAATTAGATTGATGATAATAAGAGAAATGAATATAGTAATTGTCGTTCTATCGATCACATAAGCATAATATGGCTAATAATATGAGTTAGATTGATAATAATAAGAGTAAGGAGTATACTAATTGTAGTTCTATCGATCATATCTGCATAATATGGTTAATAATAAGAGTTAGATTGATAACACTGAGTGTAATAAGTATAGTAATTGTCGTTCTATCGATCATATAAGCATAATATGGCTAATAATATGAGTTAGATTGATAATAATAAGAGAAGTGAGTATAGTCATTTTCGTTCGATCGATCATATAAGCATAATATGGCTAATGATATAAGTTAGATTGATAATAATAAGAGTAATAGGTATAGTAATTATCGTTCTACCGATGATAAAAGCATAATCTGCCTAATAATATGAGTTAGATTGATAAATATAAGAGTAATAAGTATAGTAATTGTCGTCCTATCGATCATATAAGCATAATATGGCTAACAATATGAGTTAGATTGATAAGAATAAGAGTAATGAGTATAGTAATTGTCGTTCTATCGATCATATTAGCATAATATGGTTAATAATATGAGCTAGATTGATAATAATAAGAGTAATGAGTATAGTAATTGTCGTTCTATCGATCATATTTGCATAATGTGGTTAATAATATGCGTTAGATTGATAACAGTGAGTGTAATAAGTATAGTAATTGTTTTTCTATCGATCATATAAGCATAATGTGGCTAATAATATGAGTTAGATTGATAATAATAAGAGAAATGAATATAGTAATTGTCTTTCTATCGATCATATAAACATAATATGGCTAATAATATGAGTTAGATTGATAATAATAAGAGAAATGAATATAGTAATTGTCGTTCTATCGATCATATAAGCATAATATGGCTAATAATATGAGTTAGATTGATAATAATAAGAGTAAGGAGTATACTAATTGTAGTTCTATCGATCATGTCTGCATAATATGGTTAATAATATGAGTTAGATTGATAACAATAAGAGTAATAAGTATAGTAAATGTCGTGCTATCGATCATATCTGCATAGTATGGTTAATAATATGAGTTAGATTGATAATAGTGAGTGTACTAAGTATAGTAATTGTCGTTCTATCGATCATATTAACATAATATGGCTAATAATATGAGTTAGGCTGATAATAATGAGAGTAATAAGTATAGTAATTGTCGTTCTGTCGATCATATAAGCATAATATGGCTAATAATATGAATTAGATTGATAATAATAAGAGAAATGAATATAGTAATTGTCGTTCTATCGATCATATAAGCATAATATGGCTAATAATAAGAGTTAGATTCATAACAGTGAGTGTAATAAGTATAGTAATTGTCGTTCTATCGATCATATAACCATAATATGGCTAATAATATGAGTTAGATTGATAATAATAAAAGTAGTAAGTGTAGTAAATGTCGTGCTATCGATCATATCTGCATAATATGGTTAATAATATGAGTTAGATTGATAATAGTGAGTGTAATAAGTATAGTAATTGTCGTTCTATCGATCATATTAGCACAATATGGTTAATAATATGAGTTAGATTCATAATAATAAGAGTAATAAGTATAGTAATTGTCGTTCTATCGATCACATAAGCATAATATGGCTAATAATATGAGTTAGATTGATAATAGTGAGTGTAATAAGTATAGTAATTATCGTTCTATCGATCATATTAGCATAATATGGCTTATAATATGAGTTAGATTGATAATAATAAGAGTAGTAAGTGTAGTAAATGTCGTGCTATCGATCATATCTGCATAATGTGGTTAATAATAAGAGTTAGATTGATAACAGTGAGTGTAATAAGTATAGTAATTGTCGTTCTATCGATCATATTAGCATAATATGGTTAATAATATGAGCTAGATTGATAATAATAAGAGTAATGAGTATAGTAATTGTCGTTCTATCGTTCATATAAGCATAATATGGCTAATAATATGAGTTAGGCAGATAATAATAAGAGTAATGAGTATAGTAATTGTCGTTCTATCGATCGTATTTGCATAATATCGTTAATAATATGAGTTAGATTGATAACAGTGAGTGTAATAAGTATAGTAATTGTCGTTCTGTCGATCATATAAGCATAATATGGCTAATAATATGAGTTAGGTTGATAATAATGAGAGTAATAAGTATCGTAATTGTCGTTCTATCGATCATATCTGCATAATATGGTTAATAATATGAGTTAGATTGATAATGATAAGAGTAATAAGTATAGTAAATGTCGTGCTATCGATCATATCTGCATAATATGGTTAATAATATGAGTTAGATTGATAATAGTGAGTGTAATAAGTATAGTAATTGTCGTTCTATCGATCATATAAGCATAATATGACTAATAATATGAATTAGATTGATAATAATAAGAGAAATGAATATAGTAATTGTCGTTCTATCGAACATATAAGCATAATATGGCTAATAATATGAGTTAGATTGATAATAATAAGAGAAGTGAGTATAGTCATTGTCGTTCGATCGATCATATAAGCATAATATGGCTAATGATATGAGTTAAATTGATAATAATAAGAGTAATAGGTATAATAATTATCGTTCTACCGATCATATAAGCATAATATGGCTTATAATATGAGTTAGATTGATAATAATAAGTGTAATAAGTATAGTAATTTTCGTCCTATCGATCATATAAGCATAATATGGCTAACAATATGAGTTAGATTGATAATAATAAGAGTAATGAGTATAGTAATTGTCGTTCTATCGATTATATAAGCATAATATGGCTAATATTATGAGTTAGATTGATATTAATAAGAGTAATGGGTATACTAATTGTAGTTCTATCGATCATATCTGCATAATATGGTTAATAATATGAGTTAGATTGATAACAATAAGAGTAATAAGTATAGTAAATGTCGTGCTATCGATCATATCTGCATAATATGGTTAATAATATGAGTTAGATTCATAATAATAAGAGTAATAAGTATAGTAATTGTCGTTCTATCGATCATATGTGCATAATATGGTTAATGATATGAGTTAGATTGATAACAGTCAGTGTAAAAAGTATAGTAATTGTCGTTCTGTCGATCTCATAAGCATAATATGGCTAATAATCTGAGTTAGATTGATAATAGTGAGTGTAATAAGTATAGTAATTGTCGTTGTATCGATCATATTAGCATAATATGGCTTATAATATGAGTTAGGCTGATAATAATAAGAGTAATGAGTATAGTAATTGTCGTTCTATCGATCATATAAGCATAATATGGCTAATAATATGAGTTAGATTGATAATAGTGAGTGTAATAAGTATAGTAATTATCGTTCTATCGATCATATTAGCATAATATGGCTTATAATATGAGTTAGATTGATAATAATAAGAGTAGTAAGTGTAGTAAATGTCGTGCTATCGATCATATCTGCATAATATGGTTAATAATAAGAGTTAGATTGATAACAGTGAGTGTAATAAGTATAGTAATTGTCGTTCTATCGATCATATTAGCATAATATGGTTAATAATATGAGCTAGATTGATAATAATAAGAGTAATGAGTATAGTAATTGTCGTTCTATCGTTCATATAAGCATAATATGGCTAATAATATGAGTTAGGCAGATAATAATAAGAGTAATGAGTATAGTAATTGTCGTTCTATCGATCGTATTTGCATAATATCGTTAATAATATGAGTTAGATTGATAACAGTGAGTGTAATAAGTATAGTAATTGTCGTTCTGTCGATCATATAAGCATAATATGGCTAATAATATGAGTTAGGTTGATAATAATGAGAGTAATAAGTATAGTAATTGTCGTTCTATCGATCATATCTGCATAATATGGTTAATAATATGAGTTAGATTGATAATGATAAGAGTAGTAAGTGTAGTAAATGTCGTGCTATCGATCATATCTGCATATTATGGTTAATAATATGAGTTAGATTGATAATAGTGAGTGTAATGAGTATAGTAATTGTCGTTCTATCGATTATATAAGCATAATATGGCTAATATTATGAGTTAGATTGATATTAATAAGAGTAATGGGTATACTAATTGTAGTTCTATCGATCATATCTGCATAATATGGTTAATAATATGAGTTAGATTGATAACAATAAGAGTAATAAGTATAGTAAATGTCGTGCTATCGATCATATCTGCATAATATGGTTAATAATATGAGTTAGATTCATAATAATAAGAGTAATAAGTATAGTAATTGTCGTTCTATCGATCATATGTGCATAATATGGTTAATGATATGAGTTAGATTGATAACAGTCAGTGTAAAAAGTATAGTAATTGTCGTTCTGTCGATCTCATAAGCATAATATGGCTAATAATCTGAGTTAGATTGATAATAGTAAGAGTAATAAGTGTAGTAAATGTCGTGCTATCGATCATATCTGCATAATATGGCTAATAATATGAGTTAGATTGATAATAATAAGAGTAAGGAGTATACTAATTGTAGTTCTATCGATCATATCTGCATAATATGGTTAATAATATGAGTTAGATTGTTAATAGTGAGTGTAATAAGTATAGTAATTGTCGTTCTATCGATCATATTAGCATAATATGGTTAATAATATGAGCTAGATTGATAATAATAAGAGTAATGAGTATAGTAATTGTCGTTCTATCGTTCATATAAGCATAATATGGCTAATAATATGAGTTAGATTGATAATAGTGAGTGTAATAAGTATAGTAATTGTCGTTCTATCGATCATATTAGCATAATATGGTTAATAATATGAGCTAGATTGATAATAATAAGAGTAATAGGTATAGTAAATGTCGTGCTATCGATCATATCTGCATAATATGGTTAATAATATGAGTTAGATTGATAATAATAAGAGTAGTAAGTGTAGTAAATGTCGTGCTATCGATCATATCTGCATAATATGGTTAATAATATGAGTTAGATTCATAATAATAAGAGTAATAAGTATAGTAATTGTCGTTCTATCGATCACATAAGCATAATATGGCTAATAATATGAGTTAGATTGATAATAGTGAGTGTAATAAGTATAGTAATTGTCGTTCTATCGATCATATTAGCATAATATGGCTTATAATATGAGTTAGGCTGATAATAATAAGAGTAATGAGTATAGTAATTGTCGTTCTATCGATCATATATGCATAATGTGGTTAATAATATGAGTTAGATTGATAACAGTGAGTGTAATAAGTATAGTAATTGTCTTTCTATCGAACATATAAGCATAATGTGGCTAATAATATGAGTTAGATTGATAATAATAAGAGAATTGAATATAGTAATTGTCTTTCTATCGATCATATAAACATAATATGGCTAATAATATGAGTTAGATTGATAATAATAAGAGAAATGAATATAGTAATTGTCGTTCTATCGATCATATAAGCATAATATGGCTAATAATATGAGTTAGATTGATAATAATAAGAGTAAGGAGTATACTAATTGTAGTTCTATCGATCATGTCTGCATAATATGGTTAATAATATGAGTTAGATTGATAACAATAAGAGTAATAAGTATAGTAAATGTCGTGCTATCGATCATATCTGCATAGTATGGTTAATAATATGAGTTAGATTGATAATAGTGAGTGTACTAAGTATAGTAATTGTCGTTCTATCGATCATATTAACATAATATGGCTAATAATATGAGTTAGGCTGATAATAATGAGAGTAATAAGTATAGTAATTGTCGTTCTGTCGATCATATAAGCATAATATGGCTAATAATATGAATTAGATTGATAATAATAAGAGAAATGAATATAGTAATTGTCGTTCTATCGATCACATAAGCATAATATGGCTAATAATAAGAGTTAGATTCATAACAGTGAGTGTAATAAGTATAGTAATTGTCGTTCTATCGATCATATAAGCATAATATGGCTAATAATATGAGTTAGATTGATAATAATAAGAGAAGTGAGTATAGTCATTTTCGTTCGATCGATCATATAAGCATAATATGGCTAATGATATAAGTTAGATTGATAACAATAAGAGTAATAGGTATAGTAATTATCGTTCTACCGATCATAAATGCATAATCTGCCTAATAATATGAGTTAGATTGATAAATATAAGAGCAATAAGTATAGTAGTTGTCGTCCTATCGATCATATAAGCATAATATGGCTAACAATATGAGTTAGATTGATAATAATAAGAGTAATGAGTATAGTAATTGTCGTTCTATCGATCATATTAGCATAATATGGTTAATAATATGAGCTAGATTGATAATAATAAGAGTAATAAGTATAGTAATTGTCGTTCTGTCGATCATATAAGCATAATATGGCTAATAATATGAATTAGATTGATAATAATAAGAGAAATGAATATAGTAATTGTCGTTCTATCGATCATATAAGCATAATATGGCTTAAAATAAGAGTTAGATTCATAACAGTGAGTGTAATAAGTATAGTAATTGTCGTTCTATCGATCATATAACAATAATATGGCTAATAATATGAGTTAGATTGATAATAATAAAAGTAGTAAGTGTAGTAAATGTCGTGCTATCGATCATATCTGCATAATATGGTTAATAATATGAGTTAGATTGATAATAGTGAGTGTAATAAGTATAGTAATTGTCGTTCTATCGATCATATTAGCACAATATGGTTAATAATATGAGTTAGATTCATAATAATAAGAGTAGTAAGTGTAGTAAATGTCGTGCTATCGATCATATCTGCATAATATGGTTAATAATATGAGTTAGATTCATAATAATAAGAGTAATAAGTATAGTAATTGTCGTTCTATCGATCACATAAGCATAATATGGCTAATAATATGAGTTAGATTGATAATAATAAGAGTAATGAGTATAGTAATTGTCGTTCTATCGGTCATATTTGCATAATGTGGTTAATAATATAAGTTAGATTGATAACAGTGAGTGTAATAAGTATAGTAATTGTCGTTCTGTCGATCATATAAGCATAATATGGCTAATAATATGAGTTAGGTTGATAATAATAAGAGAAATGAATATAGTAATTGTCGTTCTATCGATCATATAAGCATAATATGGCTAATAATATGAGTTAGATTGATAACAATAAGAGTAATAAGTATAGTAAATGTCGTGCTATCGATCATATCTGCATAGTATGGTTAATAATATGAGTTAGATTGATAATAGTGAGTGTACTAAGTATAGTAATTGTCGATCTATCGATCATATTAACATAATATGGCTAATAATATGAGTTAGGCTGATAATAATGAGAGTAATAAGTATAGTAATTGTCGTTCTGTCGATCATATAAGCATAATATGGCTAATAATATGAATTAGATTGATGATAATAAGAGAAATGAATATAGTAATTGTCGTTCTATCGATCACATAAGCATAATATGGCTAATAATATGAGTTAGATTGATAATAATAAGAGTAAGGAGTATACTAATTGTAGTTCTATCGATCATATCTGCATAATATGGTTAATAATAAGAGTTAGATTGATAACACTGAGTGTAATAAGTATAGTAATTGTCGTTCTATCGATCATATAAGCATAATATGGCTAATAATATGAGTTAGATTGATAATAATAAGAGAAGTGAGTATAGTCATTTTCGTTCGATCGATCATATAAGCATAATATGGCTAATGATATAAGTTAGATTGATAATAATAAGAGTAATAGGTATAGTAATTATCGTTCTACCGATGATAAAAGCATAATCTGCCTAATAATATGAGTTAGATTGATAAATATAAGAGTAATAAGTATAGTAATTGTCGTCCTATCGATCATATAAGCATAATATGGCTAACAATATGAGTTAGATTGATAAGAATAAGAGTAATGAGTATAGTAATTGTCGTTCTATCGATCATATTAGCATAATATGGTTAATAATATGAGCTAGATTGATAATAATAAGAGTAATGAGTATAGTAATTGTCGTTCTATCGATCATATTTGCATAATGTGGTTAATAATATGCGTTAGATTGATAACAGTGAGTGTAATAAGTATAGTAATTGTCTTTCTATCGATCATATAAGCATAATGTGGCTAATAATATGAGTTAGATTGATAATAATAAGAGAAATGAATATAGTAATTGTCTTTCTATCGATCATATAAACATAATATGGCTAATAATATGAGTTAGATTGATAATAATAAGAGAAATGAATATAGTAATTGTCGTTCTATCGATCATATAAGCATAATATGGCTAATAATATGAGTTAGATTGATAATAATAAGTGTAAGGAGTATACTAATTGTAGTTCTATCGATCATGTCTGCATAATATGGTTAATAATATGAGTTAGATTGATAACAATAAGAGTAATAAGTATAGTAAATGTCGTGCTATCGATCATATCTGCATAGTATGGTTAATAATATGAGTTAGATTGATAATAGTGAGTGTACTAAGTATAGTAATTGTCGTTCTATCGATCATATTAACATAATATGGCTAATAATATGAGTTAGGCTGATAATAATGAGAGTAATAAGTATAGTAATTGTCGTTCTGTCGATCATATAAGCATAATATGGCTAATAATATGAATTAGATTGATAATAATAAGAGAAATGAATATAGTAATTGTCGTTCTATCGATCATATAAGCATAATATGGCTAATAATAAGAGTTAGATTCATAACAGTGAGTGTAATAAGTATAGTAATTGTCGTTCTATCGATCATATAACCATAATATGGCTAATAATATGAGTTAGATTGATAATAATAAAAGTAGTAAGTGTAGTAAATGTCGTGCTATCGATCATATCTGCATAATATGGTTAATAATATGAGTTAGATTGATAATAGTGAGTGTAATAAGTATAGTAATTGTCGTTCTATCGATCATATTAGCACAATATGGTTAATAATATGAGTTAGATTCATAATAATAAGAGTAATAAGTATAGTAATTGTCGTTCTATCGATCACATAAGCATAATATGGCTAATAATCTGAGTTAGATTGATAATAGTGAGTGTAATAAGTATAGTAATTATCGTTCTATCGATCATATTAGCATAATATGGCTTATAATATGAGTTAGATTGATAATAATAAGAGTAGTAAGTGTAGTAAATGTCGTGCTATCGATCATATCTGCATAATATGGTTAATAATAAGAGTTAGATTGATAACAGTGAGTGTAATAAGTATAGTAATTGTCGTTCTATCGATCATATTAGCATAATATGGTTAATAATATGAGCTAGATTGATAATAATAAGAGTAATGAGTATAGTAATTGTCGTTCTATCGTTCATATAAGCATAATATGGCTAATAATATGAGTTAGGCAGATAATAATAAGAGTAATGAGTATAGTAATTGTCGTTCTATCGATCGTATTTGCATAATATCGTTAATAATATGAGTTAGATTGATAACAGTGAGTGTAATAAGTATAGTAATTGTCGTTCTGTCGATCATATAAGCATAATATGGCTAATAATATGAGTTAGGTTGATAATAATGAGAGTAATAAGTATAGTAATTGTCGTTCTATCGATCATATCTGCATAATATGGTTAATAATATGAGTTAGATTGATAATGATAAGAGTAGTAAGTGTAGTAAATGTCGTGCTATCGATCATATCTGCATATTATGGTTAATAATATGAGTTAGATTGATAATAGTGAGTGTAATAAGTACAGTAATTGTCGTTCTATCGATCATATTAGCATAATATGGCTAATAATATGAGTTAGATTGATAATAATAAGAGTAAGGAGTATACTAATTGTAGTTCTATCGATCATGTCTGCATAATATGGTTAATAATATGAGTTAGATTGATAACAATAAGAGTAATAAGTATAGTAAATGTCGTGCTATCGATCATATCTGCATAATATGGTTAATAATATGCGTTAGATTGATAACAGTGAGTGTAATAAGTATAGTAATTGTCTTTCTATCAATCATATAAGCATAATGTGGCTAATAATATGAGTTAGATTGATAATAATAAGAGAAATGAATATAGTAATTGTCTTTCTATCGATCATATAAACATAATATGGCTAATAATATGAGTTAGATTGATAATAATAAGAGAAATGAATATAGTAATTGTCGTTCTATCGATCATATAAGCATAATATGGCTAATAATATGAGTTAGATTGATAATAATAAGAGTAAGGAGTATACTAATTGTAGTTCTATCGATCATGTCTGCATAATATGGTTAATAATATGAGTTAGATTGATAACAATAAGAGTAATAAGTATAGTAAATGTCGTGCTATCGATCATATCTGCATAGTATGGTTAATAATATGAGTTAGATTGATAATAGTGAGTGTACTAAGTATAGTAATTGTCGTTCTATCGATCATATTAACATAATATGGCTAATAATATGAGTTAGGCTGATAATAATGAGAGTAATAAGTATAGTAATTGTCGTTCTATCGATCATATTAGCATAATATGGTTAATAATATGAGCTAGATTGATAATAATAAGAGTAATGAGTATAGTAATTGTCGTTCTATCGTTCATATAAGCATAATATGGCTAATAATATGAGTTAGATTGATAATAGTGAGTGTAATAAGTATAGTAATTGTCGTTCTATCGATCATATTAGCATAATATGGTTAATAATATGAGCTAGATTGATAATAATAAGAGTAATAGGTATAGTAAATGTCGTGCTATCGATCATATCTGCATAATATGGTTAATAATATGAGTTAGATTGATAATAATAAGAGTAGTAAGTGTAGTAAATGTCGTGCTATCGATCATATCTGCATAATATGGTTAATAATATGAGCTAGATTGATAATAATAAGAGTAATAAGTATAGTAAATGTCGTGCTATCGATCATATCTGCATAGTATGGTTAAAAATATGAGTTAGATTGATAATAGTGAGTGTACTAAGTATAGTAATTGTCGTTCTATCGATCATATTAACATAATATGGCTAATAATATGAGTTAGGCTGATAATAATAAGAGTAATGAGTATAGTAATTGTCGTTCTATCGTTCATATTAGCATAATATGGTTAATAATATGAGCTAGATTGATAATAATAAGAGTAATGAGTATAGTAATTGTCGTTCTATCGATCATATTTGCATAATGTGGTTAATAATATGCGTTAGATTGATAACATTGAGTGTAATAAGTATAGTAATTGTCTTTCTATCAATCATATAAGCATAATGTGGCTAATAATATGAGTTAGATTGATAATAATAAGAGAAATGAATATAGTAATTGTCTTTCTATCGATCATATAAACATAATATGGCTAATAATATGAGTTAGATTGATAATAATAAGAGAAA
Source organism: Megachile rotundata (assembly GCF_050947335.1). Classification (NCBI taxonomy): domain Eukaryota; kingdom Metazoa; phylum Arthropoda; class Insecta; order Hymenoptera; family Megachilidae; genus Megachile; species Megachile rotundata. The sequence goes on along the minus strand of NW_027473550.1, from coordinate 80,464 downwards.
TGAATATAGTAATTGTCGTTCTATCGATCATATAAGCATAATATGGCTAATAATATGAGTTAGATTGATAATAATAAGAGTAAGGAGTATACTAATTGTAGTTCTATCGATCATGTCTGCATAATATGGTTAATAATATGAGTTAGATTGATAACAATAAGAGTAATAAGTATAGTAAATGTCGTGCTATCGATCATATCTGCATAGTATGGTTAATAATATGAGTTAGATTGATAATAGTGAGTGTACTAAGTATAGTAATTGTCGTTCTATCGTTCATATAAGCATAACATGGCTAATAATATGAGTTAGATTGATAATAGTGAGTGTAATAAGTATAGTAATTGTCGTTCTATCGATCATATTAGCATAATATGGTTAATAATATGAGCTAGATTGATAATAATAAGAGTAATAGGTATAGTAAATGTCGTGCTATCGATCATATCTGCATAATGTGGTTAATAATATGAGCTAGATTGATAATAATAAGAGTAATAGGTATAGTAAATGTCGTGCTATCGATCATATCTGCATAATATGGTTAATAATATGAGTTAGATTGATAATAATAAGAGTAGTAAGTGTAGTAAATGTCGTGCTATCGATCATATCTGCATAATATGGTTAATAATATGAGTTAGATTCATAATAATAAGAGTAATAAGTATAGCAATTGTCGTTCTATCGATCACATAAGCATAATATGGCTAATAATATGAGTTAGATTGATAATAATAAGAGTAATGAGTATAGTAATTGTCGTTCTATCGGTCATATTTGCATAATGCGGTTAATAATATAAGTTAGATTGATAACAGTGAGTGTAATAAGTATAGTAATTGTCGTTCTGTCGATCATATAAGCATAATATGGCTAATAATATGAGTTAGGTTGATAATAATGAGAGTAATAAGTATAGTAATTGTCGTTCTATCGATCATATCTGCATAATATGGTTAATAATATGAGTTAGATTGATAATGATAAGAGTAGTAAGTGTAGTAAATGTCGTGCTATCGATCATATCTGCATATTATGGTTAATAATATGAGTTAGATTGATAATAGTGAGTGTAATAAGTACAGTAATTGTCGTTCTATCGATCATATTAGCATAATATGGCTAATAATATGAGTTAGATTGATAATAATAAGAGTAAGGAGTATACTAATTGTAGTTCTATCGATCATGTCTGCATAATATGGTTAATAATATGAGTTAGATTGATAACAATAAGAGTAATAAGTATAGTAAATGTCGTGCTATCGATCATATCTGCATAATATGGTTAATAATATGCGTTAGATTGATAACAGTGAGTGTAATAAGTATAGTAATTGTCTTTCTATCAATCATATAAGCATAATGTGGCTAATAATATGAGTTAGATTGATAATAATAAGAGAAATGAATATAGTAATTGTCTTTCTATCGATCATATAAACATAATATGGCTAATAATATGAGTTAGATTGATAATAATAAGAGAAATGAATATAGTAATTGTCGTTCTATCGATCATATAAGCATAATATGGCTAATAATATGAGTTAGATTGATAATAATAAGAGTAAGGAGTATACTAATTGTAGTTCTATCGATCATGTCTGCATAATATGGTTAATAATATGAGTTAGATTGATAACAATAAGAGTAATAAGTATAGTAAATGTCGTGCTATCGATCATATCTGCATAGTATGGTTAATAATATGAGTTAGATTGATAATAGTGAGTGTACTAAGTATAGTAATTGTCGTTCTATCGATCATATTAACATAATATGGCTAATAATATGAGTTAGGCTGATAATAATGAGAGTAATAAGTATAGTAATTGTCGTTCTATCGATCATATTAGCATAATATGGTTAATAATATGAGCTAGATTGATAATAATAAGAGTAATGAGTATAGTAATTGTCGTTCTATCGTTCATATAAGCATAATATGGCTAATAATATGAGTTAGATTGATAATAGTGAGTGTAATAAGTATAGTAATTGTCGTTCTATCGATCATATTAGCATAATATGGTTAATAATATGAGCTAGATTGATAATAATAAGAGTAATAGGTATAGTAAATGTCGTGCTATCGATCATATCTGCATAATATGGTTAATAATATGAGTTAGATTGATAATAATAAGAGTAGTAAGTGTAGTAAATGTCGTGCTATCGATCATATCTGCATAATATGGTTAATAATATGAGCTAGATTGATAATAATAAGAGTAATAAGTATAGTAAATGTCGTGCTATCGATCATATCTGCATAGTATGGTTAAAAATATGAGTTAGATTGATAATAGTGAGTGTACTAAGTATAGTAATTGTCGTTCTATCGATCATATTAACATAATATGGCTAATAATATGAGTTAGGCTGATAATAATAAGAGTAATGAGTATAGTAATTGTCGTTCTATCGTTCATATTAGCATAATATGGTTAATAATATGAGCTAGATTGATAATAATAAGAGTAATGAGTATAGTAATTGTCGTTCTATCGATCATATTTGCATAATGTGGTTAATAATATGCGTTAGATTGATAACATTGAGTGTAATAAGTATAGTAATTGTCTTTCTATCAATCATATAAGCATAATGTGGCTAATAATATGAGTTAGATTGATAATAATAAGAGAAATGAATATAGTAATTGTCTTTCTATCGATCATATAAACATAATATGGCTAATAATATGAGTTAGATTGATAATAATAAGAGAAATGAATATAGTAATTGTCGTTCTATCGATCATATAAGCATAATATGGCTAATAATATGAGTTAGATTGATAATAATAAGAGTAAGGAGTATACTAATTGTAGTTCTATCGATCATGTCTGCATAATATGGTTAATAATATGAGTTAGATTGATAACAATAAGAGTAATAAGTATAGTAAATGTCGTGCTATCGATCATATCTGCATAGTATGGTTAATAATATGAGTTAGATTGATAATAGTGAGTGTACTAAGTATAGTAATTGTCGTTCTATCGTTCATATAAGCATAACATGGCTAATAATATGAGTTAGATTGATAATAGTGAGTGTAATAAGTATAGTAATTGTCGTTCTATCGATCATATTAGCATAATATGGTTAATAATATGAGCTAGATTGATAATAATAAGAGTAATAGGTATAGTAAATGTCGTGCTATCGATCATATCTGCATAATGTGGTTAATAATATGAGCTAGATTGATAATAATAAGAGTAATAGGTATAGTAAATGTCGTGCTATCGATCATATCTGCATAATATGGTTAATAATATGAGTTAGATTGATAATAATAAGAGTAGTAAGTGTAGTAAATGTCGTGCTATCGATCATATCTGCATAATATGGTTAATAATATGAGTTAGATTCATAATAATAAGAGTAATAAGTATAGCAATTGTCGTTCTATCGATCACATAAGCATAATATGGCTAATAATATGAGTTAGATTGATAATAATAAGAGTAATGAGTATAGTAATTGTCGTTCTATCGGTCATATTTGCATAATGCGGTTAATAATATAAGTTAGATTGATAACAGTGAGTGTAATAAGTATAGTAATTGTCGTTCTGTCGATCATATAAGCATAATATGGCTAATAATATGAGTTAGGTTGATAATAATAAGAGAAATGAATATAGTAATTGTCGTTCTATCGATCATATAAGCATAATATGGCTAATAATATGAGTTAGATTGATAACGATAAGAGTAAGGAGTATACTAATTGTAGTTCTATCGATCATGTCTGCATAATATGGTTAATAATATGAGTTAGATTGATAACAATAAGAGTAATAAGTATAGTAAATGTCGTGCTATCGATCATATCTGCATAGTATGGTTAATAATATGAGTTAGATTGATAATAGTGAGTGTACTAAGTATAGTAATTGTCGATCTATCGATCATATTAACATAATATGGCTAATAATATGAGTTAGGCTGATAATAATGAGAGTAATAAGTATAGTAATTGTCGTTCTGTCGATCATATAAGCATAATATGGCTAATAATATGAATTAGATTGATGATAATAAGAGAAATGAATATAGTAATTGTCGTTCTATCGATCACATAAGCATAATATGGCTAATAATATGAGTTAGATTGATAATAATAAGAGTAAGGAGTATACTAATTGTAGTTCTATCGATCATATCTGCATAATATGGTTAATAATAAGAGTTAGATTGATAACACTGAGTGTAATAAGTATAGTAATTGTCGTTCTATCGATCATATAAGCATAATATGGCTAATAATATGAGTTAGATTGATAATAATAAGAGAAGTGAGTATAGTCATTTTCGTTCGATCGATCATATAAGCATAATATGGCTAATGATATAAGTTAGATTGATAATAATAAGAGTAATAGGTATAGTAATTATCGTTCTACCGATGATAAAAGCATAATCTGCCTAATAATATGAGTTAGATTGATAAATATAAGAGTAATAAGTATAGTAGTTGTCGTTCTATCGATCACATAAGCATAATATGGCTAATAATATGAGTTAGATTGATAATAGTGAGTGTAATAAGTATAGTAATTATCGTTCTATCGATCATATTAGCATAATATGGCTTATAATATGAGTTAGATTGATAATAATAAGAGTAGTAAGTGTAGTAAATGTCGTGCTATCGATCATATCTGCATAATATGGTTAATAATAAGAGTTAGATTGATAACAGTGAGTGTAATAAGTATAGTAATTGTCGTTCTATCGATCATATTAGCATAATATGGTTAATAATATGAGCTAGATTGATAATAATAAGAGTAATGAGTATAGTAATTGTCGTTCTATCGTTCATATAAGCATAATATGGCTAATAATATGAGTTAGGCAGATAATAATAAGAGTAATGAGTATAGTAATTGTCGTTCTATCGATCGTATTTGCATAATATCGTTAATAATATGAGTTAGATTGATAACAGTGAGTGTAATAAGTATAGTAATTGTCGTTCTGTCGATCATATAAGCATAATATGGCTAATAATATGAGTTAGGTTGATAATAATGAGAGTAATAAGTATAGTAATTGTCGTTCTATCGATCATATCTGCATAATATGGTTAATAATATGAGTTAGATTGATAATGATAAGAGTAGTAAGTGTAGTAAATGTCGTGCTATCGATCATATCTGCATATTATGGTTAATAATATGAGTTAGATTGATAATAGTGAGTGTAATAAGTACAGTAATTGTCGTTCTATCGATCATATTAGCATAATATGGCTAATAATATGAGTTAGATTGATAATAATAAGAGTAAGGAGTATACTAATTGTAGTTCTATCGATCATGTCTGCATAATATGGTTAATAATATGAGTTAGATTGATAACAATAAGAGTAATAAGTATAGTAAATGTCGTGCTATCGATCATATCTGCATAATATGGTTAATAATATGCGTTAGATTGATAACAGTGAGTGTAATAAGTATAGTAATTGTCTTTCTATCAATCATATAAGCATAATGTGGCTAATAATATGAGTTAGATTGATAATAATAAGAGAAATGAATATAGTAATTGTCTTTCTATCGATCATATAAACATAATATGGCTAATAATATGAGTTAGATTGATAATAATAAGAGAAATGAATATAGTAATTGTCGTTCTATCGATCATATAAGCATAATATGGCTAATAATATGAGTTAGATTGATAATAATAAGAGTAAGGAGTATACTAATTGTAGTTCTATCGATCATGTCTGCATAATATGGTTAATAATATGAGTTAGATTGATAACAATAAGAGTAATAAGTATAGTAAATGTCGTGCTATCGATCATATCTGCATAGTATGGTTAATAATATGAGTTAGATTGATAATAGTGAGTGTACTAAGTATAGTAATTGTCGTTCTATCGATCATATTAACATAATATGGCTAATAATATGAGTTAGGCTGATAATAATGAGAGTAATAAGTATAGTAATTGTCGTTCTATCGATCATATTAGCATAATATGGTTAATAATATGAGCTAGATTGATAATAATAAGAGTAATGAGTATAGTAATTGTCGTTCTATCGTTCATATAAGCATAATATGGCTAATAATATGAGTTAGATTGATAATAGTGAGTGTAATAAGTATAGTAATTGTCGTTCTATCGATCATATTAGCATAATATGGTTAATAATATGAGCTAGATTGATAATAATAAGAGTAATAGGTATAGTAAATGTCGTGCTATCGATCATATCTGCATAATATGGTTAATAATATGAGTTAGATTGATAATAATAAGAGTAGTAAGTGTAGTAAATGTCGTGCTATCGATCATATCTGCATAATATGGTTAATAATATGAGCTAGATTGATAATAATAAGAGTAATAAGTATAGTAAATGTCGTGCTATCGATCATATCTGCATAGTATGGTTAAAAATATGAGTTAGATTGATAATAGTGAGTGTACTAAGTATAGTAATTGTCGTTCTATCGATCATATTAACATAATATGGCTAATAATATGAGTTAGGCTGATAATAATAAGAGTAATGAGTATAGTAATTGTCGTTCTATCGTTCATATTAGCATAATATGGTTAATAATATGAGCTAGATTGATAATAATAAGAGTAATGAGTATAGTAATTGTCGTTCTATCGATCATATTTGCATAATGTGGTTAATAATATGCGTTAGATTGATAACATTGAGTGTAATAAGTATAGTAATTGTCTTTCTATCAATCATATAAGCATAATGTGGCTAATAATATGAGTTAGATTGATAATAATAAGAGAAATGAATATAGTAATTGTCTTTCTATCGATCATATAAACATAATATGGCTAATAATATGAGTTAGATTGATAATAATAAGAGAAATGAATATAGTAATTGTCGTTCTATCGATCATATAAGCATAATATGGCTAATAATATGAGTTAGATTGATAATAATAAGAGTAAGGAGTATACTAATTGTAGTTCTATCGATCATGTCTGCATAATATGGTTAATAATATGAGTTAGATTGATAACAATAAGAGTAATAAGTATAGTAAATGTCGTGCTATCGATCATATCTGCATAGTATGGTTAATAATATGAGTTAGATTGATAATAGTGAGTGTACTAAGTATAGTAATTGTCGTTCTATCGTTCATATAAGCATAACATGGCTAATAATATGAGTTAGATTGATAATAGTGAGTGTAATAAGTATAGTAATTGTCGTTCTATCGATCATATTAGCATAATATGGTTAATAATATGAGCTAGATTGATAATAATAAGAGTAATAGGTATAGTAAATGTCGTGCTATCGATCATATCTGCATAATGTGGTTAATAATATGAGCTAGATTGATAATAATAAGAGTAATAGGTATAGTAAATGTCGTGCTATCGATCATATCTGCATAATATGGTTAATAATATGAGTTAGATTGATAATAATAAGAGTAGTAAGTGTAGTAAATGTCGTGCTATCGATCATATCTGCATAATATGGTTAATAATATGAGTTAGATTCATAATAATAAGAGTAATAAGTATAGCAATTGTCGTTCTATCGATCACATAAGCATAATATGGCTAATAATATGAGTTAGATTGATAATAATAAGAGTAATGAGTATAGTAATTGTCGTTCTATCGGTCATATTTGCATAATGCGGTTAATAATATAAGTTAGATTGATAACAGTGAGTGTAATAAGTATAGTAATTGTCGTTCTGTCGATCATATAAGCATAATATGGCTAATAATATGAGTTAGGTTGATAATAATAAGAGAAATGAATATAGTAATTGTCGTTCTATCGATCATATAAGCATAATATGGCTAATAATATGAGTTAGATTGATAACGATAAGAGTAAGGAGTATACTAATTGTAGTTCTATCGATCATGTCTGCATAATATGGTTAATAATATGAGTTAGATTGATAACAATAAGAGTAATAAGTATAGTAAATGTCGTGCTATCGATCATATCTGCATAGTATGGTTAATAATATGAGTTAGATTGATAATAGTGAGTGTACTAAGTATAGTAATTGTCGATCTATCGATCATATTAACATAATATGGCTAATAATATGAGTTAGGCTGATAATAATGAGAGTAATAAGTATAGTAATTGTCGTTCTGTCGATCATATAAGCATAATATGGCTAATAATATGAATTAGATTGATGATAATAAGAGAAATGAATATAGTAATTGTCGTTCTATCGATCACATAAGCATAATATGGCTAATAATATGAGTTAGATTGATAATAATAAGAGTAAGGAGTATACTAATTGTAGTTCTATCGATCATATCTGCATAATATGGTTAATAATAAGAGTTAGATTGATAACACTGAGTGTAATAAGTATAGTAATTGTCGTTCTATCGATCATATAAGCATAATATGGCTAATAATATGAGTTAGATTGATAATAATAAGAGAAGTGAGTATAGTCATTTTCGTTCGATCGATCATATAAGCATAATATGGCTAATGATATAAGTTAGATTGATAATAATAAGAGTAATAGGTATAGTAATTATCGTTCTACCGATGATAAAAGCATAATCTGCCTAATAATATGAGTTAGATTGATAAATATAAGAGTAATAAGTATAGTAATTGTCGTCCTATCGATCATATAAGCATAATATGGCTAACAATATGAGTTAGATTGATAAGAATAAGAGTAATGAGTATAGTAATTGTCGTTCTATCGATCATATTAGCATAATATGGTTAATAATATGAGCTAGATTGATAATAATAAGAGTAATGAGTATAGTAATTGTCGTTCTATCGATCATATTTGCATAATGTGGTTAATAATATGCGTTAGATTGATAACAGTGAGTGTAATAAGTATAGTAATTGTTTTTCTATCGATCATATAAGCATAATGTGGCTAATAATATGAGTTAGATTGATAATAATAAGAGAAATGAATATAGTAATTGTCTTTCTATCGATCATATAAACATAATATGGCTAATAATATGAGTTAGATTGATAATAATAAGAGAAATGAATATAGTAATTGTCGTTCTATCGATCATATAAGCATAATATGGCTAATAATATGAGTTAGATTGATAATAATAAGAGTAAGGAGTATACTAATTGTAGTTCTATCGATCATGTCTGCATAATATGGTTAATAATATGAGTTAGATTGATAACAATAAGAGTAATAAGTATAGTAAATGTCGTGCTATCGATCATATCTGCATAGTATGGTTAATAATATGAGTTAGATTGATAATAGTGAGTGTACTAAGTATAGTAATTGTCGTTCTATCGATCATATTAACATAATATGGCTAATAATATGAGTTAGGCTGATAATAATGAGAGTAATAAGTATAGTAATTGTCGTTCTGTCGATCATATAAGCATAATATGGCTAATAATATGAATTAGATTGATAATAATAAGAGAAATGAATATAGTAATTGTCGTTCTATCGATCATATAAGCATAATATGGCTAATAATAAGAGTTAGATTCATAACAGTGAGTGTAATAAGTATAGTAATTGTCGTTCTATCGATCATATAACCATAATATGGCTAATAATATGAGTTAGATTGATAATAATAAAAGTAGTAAGTGTAGTAAATGTCGTGCTATCGATCATATCTGCATAATATGGTTAATAATATGAGTTAGATTGATAATAGTGAGTGTAATAAGTATAGTAATTGTCGTTCTATCGATCATATTAGCACAATATGGTTAATAATATGAGTTAGATTCATAATAATAAGAGTAATAAGTATAGTAATTGTCGTTCTATCGATCACATAAGCATAATATGGCTAATAATATGAGTTAGATTGATAATAGTGAGTGTAATAAGTATAGTAATTATCGTTCTATCGATCATATTAGCATAATATGGCTTATAATATGAGTTAGATTGATAATAATAAGAGTAGTAAGTGTAGTAAATGTCGTGCTATCGATCATATCTGCATAATGTGGTTAATAATAAGAGTTAGATTGATAACAGTGAGTGTAATAAGTATAGTAATTGTCGTTCTATCGATCATATTAGCATAATATGGTTAATAATATGAGCTAGATTGATAATAATAAGAGTAATGAGTATAGTAATTGTCGTTCTATCGTTCATATAAGCATAATATGGCTAATAATATGAGTTAGGCAGATAATAATAAGAGTAATGAGTATAGTAATTGTCGTTCTATCGATCGTATTTGCATAATATCGTTAATAATATGAGTTAGATTGATAACAGTGAGTGTAATAAGTATAGTAATTGTCGTTCTGTCGATCATATAAGCATAATATGGCTAATAATATGAGTTAGGTTGATAATAATGAGAGTAATAAGTATAGTAATTGTCGTTCTATCGATCATATCTGCATAATATGGTTAATAATATGAGTTAGATTGATAATGATAAGAGTAATAAGTATAGTAAATGTCGTGCTATCGATCATATCTGCATAATATGGTTAATAATATGAGTTAGATTGATAATAGTGAGTGTAATAAGTATAGTAATTGTCGTTCTATCGATCATATAAGCATAATATGACTAATAATATGAATTAGATTGATAATAATAAGAGAAATGAATATAGTAATTGTCGTTCTATCGAACATATAAGCATAATATGGCTAATAATATGAGTTAGATTGATAATAATAAGAGAAGTGAGTATAGTCATTGTCGTTCGATCGATCATATAAGCATAATATGGCTAATGATATGAGTTAAATTGATAATAATAAGAGTAATAGGTATAATAATTATCGTTCTACCGATCATATAAGCATAATATGGCTTATAATATGAGTTAGATTGATAATAATAAGTGTAATAAGTATAGTAATTTTCGTCCTATCGATCATATAAGCATAATATGGCTAACAATATGAGTTAGATTGATAATAATAAGAGTAATGAGTATAGTAATTGTCGTTCTATCGATTATATAAGCATAATATGGCTAATATTATGAGTTAGATTGATATTAATAAGAGTAATGGGTATACTAATTGTAGTTCTATCGATCATATCTGCATAATATGGTTAATAATATGAGTTAGATTGATAACAATAAGAGTAATAAGTATAGTAAATGTCGTGCTATCGATCATATCTGCATAATATGGTTAATAATATGAGTTAGATTCATAATAATAAGAGTAATAAGTATAGTAATTGTCGTTCTATCGATCATATGTGCATAATATGGTTAATGATATGAGTTAGATTGATAACAGTCAGTGTAAAAAGTATAGTAATTGTCGTTCTGTCGATCTCATAAGCATAATATGGCTAATAATCTGAGTTAGATTGATAATAGTGAGTGTAATAAGTATAGTAATTGTCGTTGTATCGATCATATTAGCATAATATGGCTTATAATATGAGTTAGGCTGATAATAATAAGAGTAATGAGTATAGTAATTGTCGTTCTATCGATCATATAAGCATAATATGGCTAATAATATGAGTTAGATTGATAATAGTGAGTGTAATAAGTATAGTAATTATCGTTCTATCGATCATATTAGCATAATATGGCTTATAATATGAGTTAGATTGATAATAATAAGAGTAGTAAGTGTAGTAAATGTCGTGCTATCGATCATATCTGCATAATATGGTTAATAATAAGAGTTACATTGATAACAGTGAGTGTAATAAGTATAGTAATTGTCGTTCTATCGATCATATTAGCATAATATGGTTAATAATATGAGCTAGATTGATAATAATAAGAGTAATGAGTATAGTAATTGTCGTTCTATCGTTCATATAAGCATAATATGGCTAATAATATGAGTTAGGCAGATAATAATAAGAGTAATGAGTATAGTAATTGTCGTTCTATCGATCGTATTTGCATAATATCGTTAATAATATGAGTTAGATTGGTAACAGTGAGTGTAATAAGTATAGTAATTGTCGTTCTGTCGATCATATAAGCATAATATGGCTAATAATATGAGTTAGGTTGATAATAATGAGAGTAATAAGTATAGTAATTGTCGTTCTATCGATCATATCTGCATAATATGGTTAATAATATGAGTTAGATTGATAATGATAAGAGTAGTAAGTGTAGTAAATGTCGTGCTATCGATCATATCTGCATATTATGGTTAATAATATGAGTTAGATTGATAATAGTGAGTGTAATGAGTATAGTAATTGTCGTTCTATCGATTATATAAGCATAATATGGCTAATATTATGAGTTAGATTGATATTAATAAGAGTAATGGGTATACTAATTGTAGTTCTATCGATCATATCTGCATAATATGGTTAATAATATGAGTTAGATTGATAACAATAAGAGTAATAAGTATAGTAAATGTCGTGCTATCGATCATATCTGCATAATATGGTTAATAATATGAGTTAGATTCATAATAATAAGAGTAATAAGTATAGTAATTGTCGTTCTATCGATCATATGTGCATAATATGGTTAATGATATGAGTTAGATTGATAACAGTCAGTGTAAAAAGTATAGTAATTGTCGTTCTGTCGATCTCATAAGCATAATATGGCTAATAATCTGAGTTAGATTGATAATAGTAAGAGTAATAAGTGTAGTAAATGTCGTGCTATCGATCATATCTGCATAATATGGCTAATAATATGAGTTAGATTGATAATAATAAGAGTAAGGAGTATACTAATTGTAGTTCTATCGATCATATCTGCATAATATGGTTAATAATATGAGTTAGATTGTTAATAGTGAGTGTAATAAGTATAGTAATTGTCGTTCTATCGATCATATTAGCATAATATGGTTAATAATATGAGCTAGATTGATAATAATAAGAGTAATGAGTATAGTAATTGTCGTTCTATCGTTCATATAAGCATAATATGGCTAATAATATGAGTTAGATTGATAATAGTGAGTGTAATAAGTATAGTAATTGTCGTTCTATCGATCATATTAGCATAATATGGTTAATAATATGAGCTAGATTGATAATAATAAGAGTAATAGGTATAGTAAATGTCGTGCTATCGATCATATCTGCATAATATGGTTAATAATATGAGTTAGATTGATAATAATAAGAGTAGTAAGTGTAGTAAATGTCGTGCTATCGATCATATCTGCATAATATGGTTAATAATATGAGTTAGATTCATAATAATAAGAGTAATAAGTATAGTAATTGTCGTTCTATCGATCACATAAGCATAATATGGCTAATAATATGAGTTAGATTGATAATAGTGAGTGTAATAAGTATAGTAATTGTCGTTCTATCGATCATATTAGCATAATATGGCTTATAATATGAGTTAGGCTGATAATAATAAGAGTAATGAGTATAGTAATTGTCGTTCTATCGATCATATATGCATAATGTGGTTAATAATATGAGTTAGATTGATAACAGTGAGTGTAATAAGTATAGTAATTGTCTTTCTATCGAACATATAAGCATAATGTGGCTAATAATATGAGTTAGATTGATAATAATAAGAGAATTGAATATAGTAATTGTCTTTCTATCGATCATATAAACATAATATGGCTAATAATATGAGTTAGATTGATAATAATAAGAGAAATGAATATAGTAATTGTCGTTCTATCGATCATATAAGCATAATATGGCTAATAATATGAGTTAGATTGATAATAATAAGAGTAAGGAGTATACTAATTGTAGTTCTATCGATCATGTCTGCATAATATGGTTAATAATATGAGTTAGATTGATAACAATAAGAGTAATAAGTATAGTAAATGTCGTGCTATCGATCATATCTGCATAGTATGGTTAATAATATGAGTTAGATTGATAATAGTGAGTGTACTAAGTATAGTAATTGTCGTTCTATCGATCATATTAACATAATATGGCTAATAATATGAGTTAGGCTGATAATAATGAGAGTAATAAGTATAGTAATTGTCGTTCTGTCGATCATATAAGCATAATATGGCTAATAATATGAATTAGATTGATAATAATAAGAGAAATGAATATAGTAATTGTCGTTCTATCGATCACATAAGCATAATATGGCTAATAATAAGAGTTAGATTCATAACAGTGAGTGTAATAAGTATAGTAATTGTCGTTCTATCGATCATATAAGCATAATATGGCTAATAATATGAGTTAGATTGATAATAATAAGAGAAGTGAGTATAGTCATTTTCGTTCGATCGATCATATAAGCATAATATGGCTAATGATATAAGTTAGATTGATAACAATAAGAGTAATAGGTATAGTAATTATCGTTCTACCGATCATAAATGCATAATCTGCCTAATAATATGAGTTAGATTGATAAATATAAGAGCAATAAGTATAGTAGTTGTCGTCCTATCGATCATATAAGCATAATATGGCTAACAATATGAGTTAGATTGATAATAATAAGAGTAATGAGTATAGTAATTGTCGTTCTATCGATCATATTAGCATAATATGGTTAATAATATGAGCTAGATTGATAATAATAAGAGTAATAAGTATAGTAATTGTCGTTCTGTCGATCATATAAGCATAATATGGCTAATAATATGAATTAGATTGATAATAATAAGAGAAATGAATATAGTAATTGTCGTTCTATCGATCATATAAGCATAATATGGCTTAAAATAAGAGTTAGATTCATAACAGTGAGTGTAATAAGTATAGTAATTGTCGTTCTATCGATCATATAACAATAATATGGCTAATAATATGAGTTAGATTGATAATAATAAAAGTAGTAAGTGTAGTAAATGTCGTGCTATCGATCATATCTGCATAATATGGTTAATAATATGAGTTAGATTGATAATAGTGAGTGTAATAAGTATAGTAATTGTCGTTCTATCGATCATATTAGCACAATATGGTTAATAATATGAGTTAGATTCATAATAATAAGAGTAATAAGTATAGTAATTGTCATTCTATCGATCACATAAGCATAATATGGCTAATAATATGAGTTAGATTGATAATAGTGAGTGTAATAAGTATAGCAATTGTCGTTCTATCGATCATATTAGCATAATATGGCTTATAATATGAGTTAGATTGATAATAATAAGAGTAGTAAGTGTAGTAAATGTCGTGCTATCGATCATATCTGCATAATATGGTTAATAATAAGAGTTAGATTGATAACAGTGAGTGTAATAAGTATAGTAATTGTCGTTCTATCGATCATATTAGCATAATATGGTTAATAATATGAGCTAGATTGATAATAATAAGAGTAATGAGTATAGTAATTGTCGTTCTATCGTTCATATAAGCATAATATGGCTAATAATATGAGTTAGGCTGATAATAATAAGAGTAATGGGTATAGTAATTGTCGTTCTATCGATCGTATTTGCATAATATGGTTAATAATATGAGTTAGATTGATAACAGTGAGTGTAATAAGTATAGTAATTGTCGTTCTGTCGATCATATAAGCATAATATGGCTAATAATATGAGTTAGGTTGATAATAATGAGAGTAATAAGTATAGTAATTGTCGTTCTATCGATCATATCTGCATAATATGGTTAATAATATGAGTTAGATTGATAATGATAAGAGTAGTAAGTGTAGTAAATGTCGTGCTATCGATCATATCTGCATAATATGGTTAATAATATGAGTTAGATTGATAATAGTGAGTGTAATAAGTACGGTAATTGTCGTTCTATCGATCATATTAGCATAATATGGCTAATAATATGAGTTAGATTGATAATAATAAGAGTAAGGAGTATACTAATTGTAGTTCTATCGATCATGTCTGCATAATATGGTTAATAATATGAGTTAGATTGATAACAATAAGAGTAATAAGTATAGTAAATGTCGTGCTATCGATCATATCTGCATAATATGGTTAATAATATGAGTTAGATTGATAATAGTGAGTGTAATAAGTATAGTAATTGTCGTTCTATCGATCATATTAGCATAATATGGCTAATAATATGAGTTAGGCTGATAATAATGAGAGTAATAAGTATCGTAATTGTCGTTCTGTCGATCATATAAGCATAATATGACTAATAATATGAATTAGATTGATAATAATAAGAGTAATGAGTATAGTAATTGTCGTTCTATCGATTATATAAGCATAATATGGCTAATATTATGAGTTAGATTGATATTAATAAGAGTAATGGGTATACTAATTGTAGTTCTATCGATCATATCTGCATAATATGGTTAATAATATGAGTTAGATTGATAACAATAAGAGTAATAAGTATAGTAAATGTCGTGCTATCGATCATATCTGCATAATATGGTTAATAATATGAGTTAGATTCATAATAATAAGAGTAATAAGTATAGTAATTGTCGTTCTATCGATCATATGTGCATAATATGGTTAATGATATGAGTTAGATTGATAATAGTGAGTGTAATAAGTACAGTAATTGTCGTTCTATCGATCATATTAGCATAATATGGCTAATAATATGAGTTAGATTGATAATAATAAGAGTAAGGAGTATACTAATTGTAGTTCTATCGATCATGTCTGCATAATATGGTTAATAATATGAGTTAGATTGATAACAATAAGAGTAATAAGTATAGTAAATGTCGCGCTATCGATCATATCTGCATAATATGGTTAATAATATGAGTTAGATTGATAATAGTGAGTGTAATAAGTATAGTAATTGTCGTTCTATCGATCATATAAGCATAATATGACTAATAATATGAATTAGATTGATAATAATAAGAGAAATGAATATAGTAATTGTCGTTCTATCGATCATATAAGCATAATATGGCTAATAATATGAGTTAGATTGATAATAATAAGAGAAGTGAGTATAGTCATTGTCGTTCGATCGATCATATAAGCATAATATGGCTAATGATATGAGTTAAATTGATAATAATAAGAGTAATAGGTATAATAATTATCGTTCTACCGATCATATAAGCATAATATGGCTTATAATATGAGTTAGATTGATAATAATAAGAGTAATAAGTATAGTAATTTTCGTCCTATCGATCATATAAGCATAATATGGCTAACAATATGAGTTAGATTGATAATAATAAGAGTAATGAGTATAGTAATTGTCGTTCTATCGATTATATAAGCATAATATGGCTAATATTATGAGTTAGATTGATATTAATAAGAGTAATGGGTATACTAATTGTAGTTCTATCGATCATATCTGCATAATATGGTTAATAATATGAGTTAGATTGATAACAATAAGAGTAATAAGTATAGTAAATGTCGTGCTATCGATCATATCTGCATAATATGGTTAATAATATGAGTTAGATTCATAATAATAAGAGTAATAAGTATAGTAATTGTCGTTCTATCGATCATATGTGCATAATATGGTTAATGATATGAGTTAGATTGATAACAGTCAGTGTAAAAAGTATAGTAATTGTCGTTCTGTCGATCTCATAAGCATAATATGGCTAATAATCTGAGTTAGATTGATAATAGTAAGAGTAATAAGTGTAGTAAATGTCGTGCTATCGATCATATCTGCATAATATGGTTAATAATATGAGTTAGATTCATAATAATAAGAGTAATAAGTATAGTAGTTGTCGTTCTATCGATCACATAAGCATAATATGGCTAATAATATGAGTTAGATTGATAATAGTGAGTGTAATAAGTATAGTAATTGTCGTTGTATCGATCATATTAGCATAATATGGCTTATAATATGAGTTAGGCTGATAATAATAAGAGTAATGAGTATAGTAATTGTCGTTCTATCGATCATATAAGCATAATATGGCTAATAATGTGAGTTAGATTGATAATAATAAGAGTAAGGAGTATACTAATTGTAGTTCTATCGATCATATCTGCATAATATGGTTAATAATATGAGTTAGATTGTTAATAGTGAGTGTAATAAGTATAGTAATTGTCGTTCTATCGATCATATTAGCATAATATGGTTAATAATATGAGCTAGATTGATAATAATAAGAGTAATGAGTATAGTAATTGTCGTTCTATCGTTCATATAAGCATAATATGGCTAATAATATGAGTTAGATTGATAATAGTGAGTGTAATAAGTATAGTAATTGTCGTTCTATCGATCATATTAGCATAATATGGTTAATAATATGAGCTAGATTGATAATAATAAGAGTAATAGGTATAGTAAATGTCGTGCTATCGATCATATCTGCATAATATGGTTAATAATATGAGTTAGATTGATAATAATAAGAGTAGTAAGTGTAGTAAATGTCGTGCTATCGATCATATCTGCATAATATGGTTAATAATATGAGTTAGATTCATAATAATAAGAGTAATAAGTATAGTAATTGTAGTTCTATCGATCACATAAGCATAATATGGCTAATAATATGAGTTAGATTGATAATAGTGAGTGTAATAAGTATAGTAATTGTCGTTCTATCGATCATATTAGCATAATATGGCTTATAATATGAGTTAGGCTGATAATAATAAGAGTAATGAGTATAGTAATTGTCGTTCTATCGATCATATATGCATAATGTGGTTAATAATATGAGTTAGATTGATAACAGTGAGTGTAATAAGTATAGTAATTGTCTTTCTATCGAACATATAAGCATAATGTGGCTAATAATATGAGTTAGATTGATAATAATAAGAGAATTGAATATAGTAATTGTCTTTCTATCGATCATATAAACATAATATGGCTAATAATATGAGTTAGATTGATAATAATAAGAGAAATGAATATAGTAATTGTCGTTCTATCGATCATATAAGCATAATATGGCTAATAATATGAGTTAGATTGATAATAATAAGAGTAAGGAGTATACTAATTGTAGTTCTATCGATCATGTCTGCATAATATGGTTAATAATATGAGTTAGATTGATAACAATAAGAGTAATAAGTATAGTAAATGTCGTGCTATCGATCATATCTGCATAGTATGGTTAATAATATGAGTTAGATTGATAATAGTGAGTGTACTAAGTATAGTAATTGTCGTTCTATCGATCATATTAACATAATATGGCTAATAATATGAGTTAGGCTGATAATAATGAGAGTAATAAGTATAGTAATTGTCGTTCTGTCGATCATATAAGCATAATATGGCTAATAATATGAATTAGATTGATAATAATAAGAGAAATGAATATAGTAATTGTCGTTCTATCGATCACATAAGCATAATATGGCTAATAATAAGAGTTAGATTCATAACAGTGAGTGTAATAAGTATAGTAATTGTCGTTCTATCGATCATATAAGCATAATATGGCTAATAATATGAGTTAGATTGATAATAATAAGAGAAGTGAGTATAGTCATTTTCGTTCGATCGATCATATAAGCATAATATGGCTAATGATATAAGTTAGATTGATAACAATAAGAGTAATAGGTATAGTAATTATCGTTCTACCGATCATAAATGCATAATCTGCCTAATAATATGAGTTAGATTGATAATAATAAAAGTAGTAAGTGTAGTAAATGTCGTGCTATCGATCATATCTGCATAATATGGTTAATAATATGAGTTAGATTGATAATAGTGAGTGTAATAAGTATAGTAATTGTCGTTCTATCGATCATATTAGCACAATATGGTTAATAATATGAGTTAGATTCATAATAATAAGAGTAATAAGTATAGTAATTGTCATTCTATCGATCACATAAGCATAATATGGCTAATAATATGAGTTAGATTGATAATAGTGAGTGTAATAAGTATAGCAATTGTCGTTCTATCGATCATATTAGCATAATATGGCTTATAATATGAGTTAGATTGATAATAATAAGAGTAGTAAGTGTAGTAAATGTCGTGCTATCGATCATATCTGCATAATATGGTTAATAATAAGAGTTAGATTGATAACAGTGAGTGTAATAAGTATAGTAATTGTCGTTCTATCGATCATATTAGCATAATATGGTTAATAATATGAGCTAGATTGATAATAATAAGAGTAATGAGTATAGTAATTGTCGTTCTATCGTTCATATAAGCATAATGTGGCTAATAATATGAGTTAGGCTGATAATAATAAGAGTAATGAGTATAGTAATTGTCGTTCTATCGATCGTATTTGCATAATATGGTTAATAATATGAGTTAGATTGATAACAGTGAGTGTAATAAGTATAGTAATTGTCGTTCTGTCGATCATATAAGCATAATATGGCTAATAATATGAGTTAGGTTGATAATAATGAGAGTAATAAGTATAGTAATTGTCGTTCTATCGATCATATCTGCATAATATGGTTAATAATATGAGTTAGATTGATAATGATAAGAGTAGTAAGTGTAGTAAATGTCGTGCTATCGATCATATCTGCATAATATGGTTAATAATATGAGTTAGATTGATAATAGTGAGTGTAATAAGTACGGTAATTGGCGTTCTATCGATCATATTAGCATAATATGGCTAATAATATGAGTTAGATTGATAATAATAAGAGTAAGGAGTATACTAATTGTAGTTCTATCGATCATGTCTGCATAATATGGTTAATAATATGAGTTAGATTGATAACAATAAGAGTAATAAGTATAGTAAATGTCGTGCTATCGATCATATCTGCATAATATGGTTAATAATATGAGTTAGATTGATAATAGTGAGTGTAATAAGTATAGTAATTGTCGTTCTATCGATCATATTAGCATAATATGGCTAATAATATGAGTTAGGCTGATAATAATGAGAGTAATAAGTATCGTAATTGTCGTTCTGTCGATCATATAAGCATAATATGACTAATAATATGAATTAGATTGATAATAATAAGAGAAATGAATATAGTAATTGTCGTTCTATCGATCATATAAGCATAATATGGCTAATAATATGAGTTAGATTGATAATAATAAGAGAAGTGAGTATAGTCATTGTCGTTCGATCGATCATATAAGCATAATATGGCTAATGATATGAGTTAAATTGATAATAATAAGAGTAATAGGTATAATAATTATCGTTCTACCGATCATATAAGCATAATATGGCTTATAATATGAGTTAGATTGATAATAATAAGAGTAATAAGTATAGTAATTTTCGTCCTATCGATCATATAAGCATAATATGGCTAACAATATGAGTTAGATTGATAATAATAAGAGTAATGAGTATAGTAATTGTCGTTCTATCGATTATATAAGCATAATATGGCTAATATTATGAGTTAGATTGATATTAATAAGAGTAATGGGTATACTAATTGCAGTTCTATCGATCATATCTGCATAATATGGTTAATAATATGAGTTAGATTGATAACAATAAGAGTAATAAGTATAGTAAATGTCGTGCTATCGATCATATCTGCATAATATGGTTAATAATATGAGTTAGATTCATAATAATAAGAGTAATAAGTATAGTAATTGTCGTTCTACCGATCATATGTGCATAATATGGTTAATGATATGAGTTAGATTGATAACAGTCAGTGTAAAAAGTATAGTAATTGTCGTTCTGTCGATCTCATAAGCACAATATGGTTAATAATCTGAGTTAGATTGATAATAGTAAGAGTAATAAGTGTAGTAAATGTCGTGCTATCGATCATATCTGCATAATATGGTTAATAATATGAGTTAGATTCATAATAATAAGAGTAATAAGTATAGTAGTTGTCGTTCTGTCGATCACATAAGCATAATATGGCTAATAATATGAGTTAGATTGATAATAGCCAGTGTAATAAGTATAGTAATTGTCGTTGTATCGATCATATTAGCATAATATGGCTTATAATATGAGTTAGGCTGATAATAATAAGAGTAATGAGTATAGTAATTGTCGTTCTATCGATCATATAAGCATAATATGGCTAATAATATGAGTTAGATTGATAATAATAAGAGTAAGGAGTATACTAATTGTAGTTCTATCGATCATATCTGCATAATATGGTTAATAATATGAGTTAGATTGATAATAGTGAGTGTAATAAGTATAGTAATTGTCGTTCTATCGATCATATTAGCATAATATGGTTAATAATATGAGCTAGATTGATAATAATAAGAGTAATGAGTATAGTAATTGTCGTTCTATCGTTCATATAAGCATAATATGGCTAATAATATGAGTTAGATTGATAATAGTGAGTGTAATAAGTATAGTAACTGTCGTTCTATCGATCATATTAGCATAATATGGTTAATAATATGAGCTAGATTGATAATAATAAGAGTAATAGGTATAGTAAATGTCGTGCTATCGATCATATCTGCATAATATGGTTAATAATATGAGTTAGATTGATAATAATAAGAGTAGTAAGTGTAGTAAATGTCGTGCTATCGATCATATCTGCATAATATGGTTAATAATATGAGTTGGATTCATAATAAGAAGAGTAATAAGTATAGTAATTGTCGTTCTATCGATCACATAAGCATAATATGGCTAATAATATGAGTTAGATTGATAATAATAAGAGTAATGAGTATAGTAATTGTCGTTCTATCGATCATATTTGCATAATGTGGTTAATAATATAAGTTAGATTGATAACAGTGAGTGTAATAAGTATAGTAATTGTCGTTCTATCGATCATATTAGCATAATATGGCTTATAATATGAGTTAGGCTGATAATAATAAGAGTAATGAGTATAGTAATTGTCGTTCTATCGATCATATATGCATAATGTGGTTAATAATATGAGTTAGATTGATAACAGTGAGTGTAATAAGTATAGTAATTGTCTTTCTATCGAACATATAAGCATAATGTGGCTAATAATATGAGTTAGATTGATAATAATAAGAGAATTGAATATAGTAATTGTCTTTCTATCGATCATATAAACATAATATGGCTAATAATATGAGTTAGATTGATAATAATAAGAGAAATGAATATAGTAATTGTCGTTCTATCGATCATATAAGCATAATATGGCTAATAATATGAGTTAGATTGATAATAATAAGAGTAAGGAGTATACTAATTGTAGTTCTATCGATCATGTCTGCATAATATGGTTAATAATATGAGTTAGATTGATAACAATAAGAGTAATAAGTATAGTAAATGTCGTGCTATCGATCATATCTGCATAGTATGGTTAATAATATGAGTTAGATTGATAATAGTGAGTGTACTAAGTATAGTAATTGTCGTTCTATCGATCATATTAACATAATATGGCTAATAATATGAGTTAGGCTGATAATAATGAGAGTAATAAGTATAGTAATTGTCGTTCTGTCGATCATATAAGCATAATATGGCTAATAATATGAATTAGATTGATAATAATAAGAGAAATGAATATAGTAATTGTCGTTCTATCGATCACATAAGCATAATATGGCTAATAATAAGAGTTAGATTCATAACAGTGAGTGTAATAAGTATAGTAATTGTCGTTCTATCGATCATATAAGCATAATATGGCTAATAATATGAGTTAGATTGATAATAATAAGAGAAGTGAGTATAGTCATTTTCGTTCGATCGATCATATAAGCATAATATGGCTAATGATATAAGTTAGATTGATAACAATAAGAGTAATAGGTATAGTAATTATCGTTCTACCGATCATAAATGCATAATCTGCCTAATAATATGAGTTAGATTGATAATAATAAAAGTAGTAAGTGTAGTAAATGTCGTGCTATCGATCATATCTGCATAATATGGTTAATAATATGAGTTAGATTGATAATAGTGAGTGTAATAAGTATAGTAATTGTCGTTCTATCGATCATATTAGCACAATATGGTTAATAATATGAGTTAGATTCATAATAATAAGAGTAATAAGTATAGTAATTGTCATTCTATCGATCACATAAGCATAATATGGCTAATAATATGAGTTAGATTGATAATAGTGAGTGTAATAAGTATAGCAATTGTCGTTCTATCGATCATATTAGCATAATATGGCTTATAATATGAGTTAGATTGATAATAATAAGAGTAGTAAGTGTAGTAAATGTCGTGCTATCGATCATATCTGCATAATATGGTTAATAATAAGAGTTAGATTGATAACAGTGAGTGTAATAAGTATAGTAATTGTCGTTCTATCGATCATATTAGCATAATATGGTTAATAATATGAGCTAGATTGATAATAATAAGAGTAATGAGTATAGTAATTGTCGTTCTATCGTTCATATAAGCATAATGTGGCTAATAATATGAGTTAGGCTGATAATAATAAGAGTAATGAGTATAGTAATTGTCGTTCTATCGATCGTATTTGCATAATATGGTTAATAATATGAGTTAGATTGATAACAGTGAGTGTAATAAGTATAGTAATTGTCGTTCTGTCGATCATATAAGCATAATATGGCTAATAATATGAGTTAGGTTGATAATAATGAGAGTAATAAGTATAGTAATTGTCGTTCTATCGATCATATCTGCATAATATGGTTAATAATATGAGTTAGATTGATAATGATAAGAGTAGTAAGTGTAGTAAATGTCGTGCTATCGATCATATCTGCATAATATGGTTAATAATATGAGTTAGATTGATAATAGTGAGTGTAATAAGTACGGTAATTGGCGTTCTATCGATCATATTAGCATAATATGGCTAATAATATGAGTTAGATTGATAATAATAAGAGTAAGGAGTATACTAATTGTAGTTCTATCGATCATGTCTGCATAATATGGTTAATAATATGAGTTAGATTGATAACAATAAGAGTAATAAGTATAGTAAATGTCGTGCTATCGATCATATCTGCATAATATGGTTAATAATATGAGTTAGATTGATAATAGTGAGTGTAATAAGTATAGTAATTGTCGTTCTATCGATCATATTAGCATAATATGGCTAATAATATGAGTTAGGCTGATAATAATGAGAGTAATAAGTATCGTAATTGTCGTTCTGTCGATCATATAAGCATAATATGACTAATAATATGAATTAGATTGATAATAATAAGAGAAATGAATATAGTAATTGTCGTTCTATCGATCATATAAGCATAATATGGCTAATAATATGAGTTAGATTGATAATAATAAGAGAAGTGAGTATAGTCATTGTCGTTCGATCGATCATATAAGCATAATATGGCTAATGATATGAGTTAAATTGATAATAATAAGAGTAATAGGTATAATAATTATCGTTCTACCGATCATATAAGCATAATATGGCTTATAATATGAGTTAGATTGATAATAATAAGAGTAATAAGTATAGTAATTTTCGTCCTATCGATCATATAAGCATAATATGGCTAACAATATGAGTTAGATTGATAATAATAAGAGTAATGAGTATAGTAATTGTCGTTCTATCGATTATATAAGCATAATATGGCTAATATTATGAGTTAGATTGATATTAATAAGAGTAATGGGTATACTAATTGCAGTTCTATCGATCATATCTGCATAATATGGTTAATAATATGAGTTAGATTGATAACAATAAGAGTAATAAGTATAGTAAATGTCGTGCTATCGATCATATCTGCATAATATGGTTAATAATATGAGTTAGATTCATAATAATAAGAGTAATAAGTATAGTAATTGTCGTTCTATCGATCATATGTGCATAATATGGTTAATGATATGAGTTAGATTGATAACAGTCAGTGTAAAAAGTATAGTAATTGTCGTTCTGTCGATCTCATAAGCACAATATGGCTAATAATCTGAGTTAGATTGATAATAGTAAGAGTAATAAGTGTAGTAAATGTCGTGCTATCGATCATATCTGCATAATATGGTTAATAATATGAGTTAGATTCATAATAATAAGAGTAATAAGTATAGTAGTTGTCGTTCTGTCGATCACATAAGCATAATATGGCTAATAATATGAGTTAGATTGATAATAGCCAGTGTAATAAGTATAGTAATTGTCGTTGTATCGATCATATTAGCATAATATGGCTTATAATATGAGTTAGGCTGATAATAATAAGAGTAATGAGTATAGTAATTGTCGTTCTATCGATCATATAAGCATAATATGGCTAATAATATGAGTTAGATTGATAATAATAAGAGTAAGGAGTATACTAATTGTAGTTCTATCGATCATATCTGCATAATATGGTTAATAATATGAGTTAGATTGATAATAGTGAGTGTAATAAGTATAGTAATTGTCGTTCTATCGATCATATTAGCATAATATGGTTAATAATATGAGCTAGATTGATAATAATAAGAGTAATGAGTATAGTAATTGTCGTTCTATCGTTCATATAAGCATAATATGGCTAATAATATGAGTTAGATTGATAATAGTGAGTGTAATAAGTATAGTAACTGTCGTTCTATCGATCATATTAGCATAATATGGTTAATAATATGAGCTAGATTGATAATAATAAGAGTAATAGGTATAGTAAATGTCGTGCTATCGATCATATCTGCATAATATGGTTAATAATATGAGTTAGATTGATAATAATAAGAGTAGTAAGTGTAGTAAATGTCGTGCTATCGATCATATCTGCATAATATGGTTAATAATATGAGTTGGATTCATAATAAGAAGAGTAATAAGTATAGTAATTGTCGTTCTATCGATCACATAAGCATAATATGGCTAATAATATGAGTTAGATTGATAATAATAAGAGTAATGAGTATAGTAATTGTCGTTCTATCGATCATATTTGCATAATGTGGTTAATAATATAAGTTAGATTGATAACAGTGAGTGTAATAAGTATAGTAATTGTCGTTCTGTCGATCATATAAGCATAATATGGCTAATAATATGAGTTAGGTTGATAATAATGAGAGTAATAAGTATAGTAATTGTCGTTCTATCGATCATATCTGCATAATATGGTTAATAATATGAGTTAGATTGATAATGATAAGAGTAGTAAGTGTAGTAAATGTCGTGCTATCGATCATATCTGCATAATATGGTTAATAATATGAGTTAGATTGATAATAGTGAGTGTAATAAGTACAGTAATTGTCGTTCTATCGATCATATTAGCATAATATGGTTAATAATATGAGTTAGATTCATAATAATAAGAGTAATAAGTATAGTAATTGTCGTTCTATCGATCACATAAGCATAATATGGCTAATAATATGAGTTAGATTGATAATAGTGAGTGTAATAAGTATAGTAATTGTCGTTCTATCGATCATATTAGCATAATATGGCTTATAATATGAGTTAGGCTGATAATAATAAGAGTAATGAGTATAGTAATTGTCGTTCTATCGATCACATAAGCATAATATGGCTAATAATATGAGTTAGATTGATAATAATAAGAGTAATGAGTATAGTAATTGTCGTTCTATCGATCATATTTGCATAATGTGGTTAATAATATAAGTTAGATTGATAACAGTGAGTGTAATAAGTATAGTAATTGTCGTTCTGTCGATCATATAAGCATAATATGGCTAATAATATGAGTTAGGTTGATAATAATGAGAGTAATAAGTATAGTAATTGTCGTTCTATCGATCATATCTGCATAATATGGTTAATAATATGAGTTAGATTGATAATGATAAGAGTAGTAAGTGTAGTAAATGTCGTGCTATCGATCATATCTGCATAATATGGTTAATAATATGAGTTAGATTGATAATAGTGAGTGTAATAAGTATAGTAATTGTCGTTCTATCGATCATATTAGCATAATATGGCTAATAATATGAGTTAGGCTGATAATAATGAGAGTAATAAGTATCGTAATTGTCGTTCTGTCGATCATATAAGCATAATATGACTAATAATATGAATTAGATTGATAATAATAAGAGAAATGAATATAGTAATTGTCGTTCTATCGATCATATAAGCATAATATGGCTAATAATATGAGTTAGATTGATAATAATAAGAGAAGTGAGTATAGTCATTGTCGTTCGATCGATCATATAAGCATAATATGGCTAATGATATGAGTTAAATTGATAATAATAAGAGTAATAGGTATAATAATTATCGTTCTACCGATCATATAAGCATAATATGGCTTATAATATGAGTTAGATTGATAATAATAAGAGTAATAAGTATAGTAATTTTCGTCCTATCGATCATATAAGCATAATATGGCTAACAATATGAGTTAGATTGATAATAATAAGAGTAATGAGTATAGTAATTGTCGTTCTATCGATTATATAAGCATAATATGGCTAATATTATGAGTTAGATTGATATTAATAAGAGTAATGGGTATACTAATTGTAGTTCTATCGATCATATCTGCATAATATGGTTAATAATATGAGTTAGATTGATAACAATAAGAGTAATAAGTATAGTAAATGTCGTGCTATCGATCATATCTGCATAGTATGGTTAATAATATGAGTTAGATTGATAATAGTGAGTGTACTAAGTATAGTAATTGTCGTTCTATCGATCATATTAACATAATATGGCTAATAATATGAGTTAGGCTGATAATAATGAGAGTAATAAGTATAGTAATTGTCGTTCTGTCGATCATATAAGCATAATATGG
This sequence comes from Megachile rotundata, assembly GCF_050947335.1. Taxonomy (NCBI): domain Eukaryota; kingdom Metazoa; phylum Arthropoda; class Insecta; order Hymenoptera; family Megachilidae; genus Megachile; species Megachile rotundata. Next base: position 51,949 of record NW_027473550.1, on the reverse strand, counting down.
CTAATAATATGAATTAGATTGATAATAATAAGAGAAATGAATATAGTAATTGTCGTTCTATCGATCACATAAGCATAATATGGCTAATAATAAGAGTTAGATTCATAACAGTGAGTGTAATAAGTATAGTAATTGTCGTTCTATCGATCATATAAGCATAATATGGCTAATAATATGAGTTAGATTGATAATAATAAGAGAAGTGAGTATAGTCATTTTCGTTCGATCGATCATATAAGCATAATATGGCTAATGATATAAGTTAGATTGATAACAATAAGAGTAATAGGTATAGTAATTATCGTTCTACCGATCATAAATGCATAATCTGCCTAATAATATGAGTTAGATTGATAATAATAAAAGTAGTAAGTGTAGTAAATGTCGTGCTATCGATCATATCTGCATAATATGGTTAATAATATGAGTTAGATTGATAATAGTGAGTGTAATAAGTATAGTAATTGTCGTTCTATCGATCATATTAGCACAATATGGTTAATAATATGAGTTAGATTCATAATAATAAGAGTAATAAGTATAGTAATTGTCATTCTATCGATCACATAAGCATAATATGGCTAACAATATGAGTTAGATTGATAATAATAAGAGTAATGAGTATAGTAATTGTCGTTCTATCGATTATATAAGCATAATATGGCTAATATTATGAGTTAGATTGATATTAATAAGAGTAATGGGTATACTAATTGTAGTTCTATCGATCATATCTGCATAATATGGTTAATAATATGAGTTAGATTGATAACAATAAGAGTAATAAGTATAGTAAATGTCGTGCTATCGATCATATCTGCATAGTATGGTTAATAATATGAGTTAGATTGATAATAGTGAGTGTACTAAGTATAGTAATTGTCGTTCTATCGATCATATTAACATAATATGGCTAATAATATGAGTTAGGCTGATAATAATGAGAGTAATAAGTATAGTAATTGTCGTTCTGTCGATCATATAAGCATAATATGGCTAATAATATGAATTAGATTGATAATAATAAGAGAAATGAATATAGTAATTGTCGTTCTATCGATCACATAAGCATAATATGGCTAATAATAAGAGTTAGATTCATAACAGTGAGTGTAATAAGTATAGTAATTGTCGTTCTATCGATCATATAAGCATAATATGGCTAATAATATGAGTTAGATTGATAATAATAAGAGAAGTGAGTATAGTCATTTTCGTTCGATCGATCATATAAGCATAATATGGCTAATGATATAAGTTAGATTGATAACAATAAGAGTAATAGGTATAGTAATTATCGTTCTACCGATCATAAATGCATAATCTGCCTAATAATATGAGTTAGATTGATAATAATAAAAGTAGTAAGTGTAGTAAATGTCGTGCTATCGATCATATCTGCATAATATGGTTAATAATATGAGTTAGATTGATAATAGTGAGTGTAATAAGTATAGTAATTGTCGTTCTATCGATCATATTAGCACAATATTGTTAATAATATGAGTTAGATTCATAATAATAAGAGTAATAAGTATAGTAATTGTCATTCTATCGATCACATAAGCATAATATGGCTAATAATATGAGTTAGATTGATAATAGTGAGTGTAATAAGTATAGCAATTGTCGTTCTATCGATCATATTAGCATAATATGGCTTATAATATGAGTTAGATTGATAATAATAAGAGTAGTAAGTGTAGTAAATGTCGTGCTATCGATCATATCTGCATAATATGGTTAATAATAAGAGTTAGATTGATAACAGTGAGTGTAATAAGTATAGTAATTGTCGTTCTATCGATCATATTAGCATAATATGGTTAATAATATGAGCTAGATTGATAATAATAAGAGTAATGAGTATAGTAATTGTCGTTCTATCGTTCATATAAGCATAATGTGGCTAATAATATGAGTTAGGCTGATAATAATAAGAGTAATGAGTATAGTAATTGTCGTTCTATCGATCGTATTTGCATAATATGGTTAATAATATGAGTTAGATTGATAATAATAAGAGAAATGAATATAGTAATTGTCTTTCTATCGATCATATAAACATAATATGGCTAATAATATGAGTTAGATTGATAATAATAAGAGAAATGAATATAGTAATTGTCGTTCTATCGATCATATAAGCATAATATGGCTAATAATATGAGTTAGATTGATAATAATAAGAGTAAGGAGTATACTAATTGTAGTTCTATCGAGCATGTCTGCATAATATGGTTAATAATATGAGTTAGATTGATAACAATAAGAGTAATAAGTATAGTAAATGTCGTGCTATCGATCATATCTGCATAGTATGGTTAATAATATGAGTTAGATTGATAATAGTGAGTGTACTAAGTATAGTAATTGTCGTTCTATCGATCATATTAACATAATATGGCTAATAATATGAGTTAGGCAGATAATAATGAGAGTAATATATATAGTAATTGTCGTTCTGTCGATCATATAAGCATAATATGGCTAATAATATGAATTAGATTGATAATAATAAGAGAAATGAATATAGTAATTGTCGTTCTATCGATCATATAAGCATAATATGGCTAATAATAAGAGTTAGATTCATAACAGTGAGTGTAATAAGTATAGTAATTGTCGTTCTATCGATCATATAAGCATAATATGGCTAATAATAAGAGTTAGATTGATAATAATAAGAGAAGTGAGTATAGTCATTTTCGTTCGATCGATCATATAAGCATAATATGGCTAATGATATAAGTTAGATTGATAATAATAAGAGTAATAGGTATAGTAATTATCGTTCTACCGATCATAAATGCATAATCTGCCTAATAATATGAGTTAGATTGATAAATATAAGAGCAATAAGTATAGTAATTGTCGTCCTATCGATCATATAAGCATAATATGGCTAACAATATGAGTTAGATTGATAATAATAAGAGTAATGAGTATAGTAATTGTCGTTCTATCGATCATATTAGCATAATATGGTTAATAATATGAGCTAGATTGATAATAATAAGAGTAATGAGTATAGTAATTGTCGTTCTGTCGATCATATAAGCATAATATGGCTAATAATATGAATTAGATTGATAATAATAAGAGAAATGAATATAGTAATTGTCGTTCTATCGATCATATAAGCATAATATGGCTAATAATAAGAGTTAGATTCATAACAGTGAGTGTAATAAGTATAGTAATTGTCGTTCTATCGATCATATAACCATAATATGGCTAATAATATGAGTTAGATTGATAATAATAAAAGTAGTAAGTGTAGTAAATGTCGTGCTATCGATCATATCTGCATAATATGGTTAATAATATGAGTTAGATTGATAATAGTGAGTGTAATAAGTATAGTAATTGTCGTTCTATCGATCATATTAGCACAATATGGTTAATAATATGAGTTAGATTCATAATAATAAGAGTAATAAGTATAGTAATTGTCGTTCTATCGATCACATAAGCATAATATGGCTAATAATATGAGTTAGATTGATAATAGTGAGTGTAATAAGTATAGTAATTGTCGTTCTATCGATCATATTTGCATAATATGGTTAATAATATGAGTTAGATTGATAATGATAAGAGTAGTAAGTGTAGTAAATGTCGTGCTATCGATCATATCTGCATAATATGGTTAATAATATGAGTTAGATTGATAATAGTGCGTGTAATAAGTACAGTTATTGTCGTTCTATCGATCATATTAGCATAATATGGCTAATAATATGAGTTAGATTGATAATAATAAGAGTAAGGAGTATACTAATTGTAGTTCTATCGATCATGTCTGCATAATATGGTTAATAATATGAGTTAGATTGATAACAATAAGAGTAATAAGTATAGTAAATGTCGTGCTATCGATCATATCTGCATAACATGGTTAATAATATGAGTTAGATTGATAATAGTGAGTGTAATAAGTATAGTAATTGTCGTTCTATCGATCATATTAGCATAATATGGCTAATAATATGAGTTAGGCTGATAATAATGAGAGTAATAAGTATAGTAATTGTCGTTCTGTCGATCATATAAGCATAATATGACTAATAATATGAATTAGATTGATAATAATAAGAGAAATGAATATAGTAATTGTCGTTCTATCGATCATATAAGCATAATATGGCTAATAATATGAGTTAGATTGTTAATAATAAGAGAAGTGAGTATAGTCATTGTCGTTCGATCGATCATATAAGCATAATATGGCTAATGATATGAGTTAAATTGATAATAATAAGAGTAATAGGTATAATAATTATCGTTCTACCGATCATATAAGCATAATATGGCTTATAATATGAGTTAGATTGATAATGATAAGAGTAATAAGTATAGTAATTTTCGTCCTATCGATCATATAAGCATAATATGGCTAACAATATGAGTTAGATTGATAATAATAAGAGTAATGAGTATAGTAATTGTCGTTCTATCGATTATATAAGCATAATATGGCTAATATTATGAGTTAGATTGATATTAATAAGAGTAATGGGTATACTAATTGTAGTTCTATCGATCATATCTGCATAATATGGTTAATAATATGAGTTAGATTGATAACAATAAGAGTAATATGTATAGTAAATGTCGTGCTATCGATCATATCTGCATAATATGGTTAATAATATGAGTTAGATTCATAATAATAAGAGTAATAAGTATAGTAATTGTCGTTCTATCGATCATATGTGCATAATATGGTTAATGATATGAGTTAGATTGATAACAGTCAGTGTAAAAAGTATAGTAATTGTCGTTCTGTCGATCTCATAAGCATAATATGGCTAATAATCTGAGTTAGATTGATAATAGTAAGAGTAATAAGTGTAGTAAATGTCGTGCTATCGATCATATCTGCATAATATGGTTAATAATATGAGTTAGATTCATAATAATAAGAGTAATAAGTATAGTAGTTGTCGTTCTATCAATCACATAAGCATAATATGGCTAATAATATGAGTTAGATTGATAATAGTGAGTGTAATAAGTATAGTAAATTGTCGTTGTATCGATCATATTAGCATAATATGGCTTATAATATGAGTTAGGCTGATAATAATAAGAGTAATGAGTATAGTAATTGTCGTTCTATCGATCATATAAGCATAATATGGCTAATAATATGAGTTAGATTGATAATAATAAGAGTAAGGAGTATACTAATTGTAGTTCTATCGATCATATCTGCATAATATGGTTAATAATATGAGTTAGATTGATAATAGCGAGTGTAATAAGTATAGTAATTGTCGTTCTATCGATCATATTAGCACAATATGGTTAATAATATGAGTTAGATTCATAATAATAAGAGTAATAAGTATAGTAATTGTCGTTCTATCGATCACATAAGCATAATATGGCTAATAATATGAGTTAGATTGATAATAGTGAGTGTAATAAGTATAGTAATTGTCGTTCTATCGATCATATTAGCATAATATGGCTTATAATATGAGTTAGATTGATAATAATAAGAGTAGTAAGTGTAGTAAATGTCGTGCTATCGATCATATCTGCATAATATGGTTAATAATAAGAGTTAGATTGATAACAGTGAGTGTAATAAGTATAGTAATTGTCGTTCTATCGATCATATTAGCATAATATGGTTAATAATATGAGCTAGATTGATAATAATAAGAGTAATGAGTATAGTAATTGTCGTTCTATCGTTCATATAAGCATAATATGGCTAATAATATGAGTTAGGCTGATAATAATAAGAGTAATGAGTATAGTAATTGTCGTTCTATCGATCGTATTTGCATAATATGGTTAATAATATGAGTTAGATTGATAACAGTGAGTGTAATAAGTATAGTAATTGTCGTTCTGTCGATCATATAAGCATAATATGGCTAATAATATGAGTTAGGTTGATAATAATGAGAGTAATAAGTATAGTAATTGTCGTTCTATCGATCATATCTGCATAATATGGTTAATAATATGAGTTAGATTGATAATGATAAGAGTAGTAAGTGTAGTAAATGTCGTGCTATCGATCATATCTGCATATTATGGTTAATAATATGAGTTAGATTGATAATAGTGAGTGTAATAAGTACAGTAATTGTCGTTCTATCGATCATATTAGCATAATATGGCTAATAATATGAGTTAGATTGATAATAATAAGAGTAAGGAGTATACTAATTGTAGTTCTATCGATCATGTCTGCATAATATGGTTAATAATATGAGTTAGATTGATAACAATAAGAGTAATAAGTATAGTAAATGTCGTGCTATCGATCATATCTGCATAATATGGTTAATAATATGAGTTAGATTGATAATAGTGAGTGTAATAAGTATAGTAATTGTCGTTCTATCGATCATATAAGCATAATATGACTAATAATATGAATTAGATTGATAATAATAAGAGAAATGAATATAGTAATTGTCGTTCTTTTGATCATATAAGCATAATATGGCTAATAATATGAGTTAGATTGATAATAATAAGAGAGGTGAGTATAGTCATTGTCGTTCGATCGATCATATAAGCATAATATGGCTAATATTATGAGTTAGATTGATATTAATAAGAGTAATGGGTATACTAATTGTAGTTCTATCGATCATATCTGCATAATATGGTTAATAATATGAGTTAGATTGATAACAATAAGAGTAATAAGTATAGTAAATGTCGTGCTATCGATCATATCTGCATAATATGGTTAATAATATGAGTTAGATTCATAATAATAAGAGTAATAAGTATAGTAATTGTCGTTCTATCGATCATATGTGCATAATATGGTTAATGATATGAGTTAGATTGATAACAGTCAGTGTAAAAAGTATAGTAATTGTCGTTCTGTCGATCTCATAAGCATAATATGGCTAATAATCTGAGTTAGATTGATAATAGTAAGAGTAATAAGTGTAGTAAATGTCGTGCTATCGATCATATCTGCATAATATGGTTAATAATATGAGTTAGATTCATAATAATAAGAGTAATAAGTATAGTAGTTGTCGTTCTATCGATCACATAAGCATAATATGGCTAATAATATGAGTTAGATTGATAATAGTGAGTGTAATAAGTATAGTAATTGTCGTTGTATCGATCATATTAGCATAATATGGCTTATAATATGAGTTAGGCTGATAATAATAAGAGTAATGAGTATAGTAATTGTCGTTCTATCGATCATATAAGCATAATATGGCTAATAATATGAGTTAGATTGATAATAATAAGAGTAAGGAGTATACTAATTGTAGTTCTATCGATCATATCTGCATAATATGGTTAATAATATGAGTTAGATTGATAATAGTGAGTGTAATAAGTATAGTAATTGTCGTTCTATCGATCATATTAGCATAATATGGTTAATAATATGAGCTAGATTGATAATAATAAGAGTAATGAGTATAGTAATTGTCGTTCTATCGTTCATATAAGCATAATATGGCTAATAATATGAGTTAGATTGATAATAGTGAGTGTAATAAGTATAGTAATTGTCGTTCTATCGATCATATTAGCATAATATGGTTAATAATATGAGCTAGATTGATAATAATAAGAGTAATAGGTATAGTAAATGTCGTGCTATCGATCATATCTGCATAATATGGTTAATAATATGAGTTAGATTGATAATAATAAGAGTAGTAAGTGTAGTAAATGTCGTGCTATCGATCATATCTGCATAATATGGTTAATAATATGAGTTAGATTCATAATAATAAGAGTAATAAGTATAGTAATTGTCGTTCTATCGATCACATAAGCATAATATGGCTAATAATATGAGTTAGATTGATAATAGTGAGTGTAATAAGTATAGTAATTGTCGTTCTATCGATCATATTAGCATAATATGGCTTATAATATGAGTTAGGCTGATAATAATAAGACTAATGAGTATAGTAATTGTCGTTCTATCGATCATATATGCATAATGTGGTTAATAATATGAGTTAGATTGATAACAGTGAGTGTAATAAGTATAGTAATTGTCTTTCTATCGAACATATAAGCATAATGTGGCTAATAATATGAGTTAGATTGATAATAATAAGAGAATTGAATATAGTAATTGTCTTTCTATCGATCATATAAACATAATATGGCTAATAATATGAGTTAGATTGATAATAATAAGAGAAATGAATATAGTAATTGTCGTTCTATCGATCATATAAGCATAATATGGCTAATAATATGAGTTAGATTGATAATAATAAGAGTAAGGAGTATACTAATTGTAGTTCTATCGATCATGTCTGCATAATATGGTTAATAATATGAGTTAGACTGATAACAATAAGAGTAATAAGTATAGTAAATGTCGTGCTATCGATCATATCTGCATAGTATGGTTAATAATATGAGTTAGATTGATAATAGTGAGTGTACTAAGTATAGTAATTGTCGTTGTATCGATCATATTAGCATAATATGGCTTATAATATGAGTTAGGCTGATAATAATAAGAGTAATGAGTATAGTAATTGTCGTTCTATCGATCATATAAGCATAATATGGCTAATAATATGAGTTAGATTGATAATAATAAGAGTAAGGAGTATACTAATTGTAGTTCTATCGATCATATCTGCATAATATGGTTAATAATATGAGTTAGATTGATAATAGTGAGTGTAATAAGTATAGTAATTGTCGTTCTATCGATCATATTAGCATAATATGGTTAATAATATGAGCTAGATTGATAATAATAAGAGTAATGAGTATAGTAATTGTCGTTCTATCGTTCATATAAGCATAATATGGCTAATAATATGAGTTAGATTGATAATAGTGAGTGTAATAAGTATAGTAATTGTCGTTCTATCGATCATATTAGCATAATATGGTTAATAATATGAGCTAGATTGATAATAATAAGAGTAATAGGTATAGTAAATGTCGTGCTATCGATCATATCTGCATAACATGGTTAATAATATGAGTTAGATTGATAATAATAAGAGTAGTAAGTGTAGTAAATGTCGTGCTATCGATCATATCTGCATAATATGGTTAATAATATGAGTTAGATTCATAATAATAAGAGTAATAAGTATAGTAATTGTCGTTCTATCGATCACATAAGCATAATATGGCTAATAATATGAGTTAGATTGATAATAGTGAGTGTAATAAGTATAGTAATTGTCGTTCTATCGATCATATGTGCATAATATGGTTAATGATATGAGTTAGATTGATAACAGTCAGTGTAAAAAGTATAGTAATTGTCGTTCTGTCGATCTCATAAGCATAATATGGCTAATAATCTGAGTTAGATTGATAATAGTAAGAGTAATAAGTGAAGTAAATGTCGTGCCATCGATCATATCTGCATAATATTGTTAATAATATGAGTTAGATTCATAATAATAAGAGTAATAAGTATAGTAGTTGTCGTTCTATCGATCACATAAGCATAATATGGTTAATAATATGAGCTAGATTGATAATAATAAGAGTAATAGGTATAGTAAATGTCGTGCTATCGATCATATCTGCATAATATGGTTAATAATATGAGTTAGATTGATAAGAATAAGAGTAGTAAGTGTAGTAAATGTCGTGCTATCGATCATATCTGCATAATATGGTTAATAATATGAGTTAGATTCATAATAATAAGAGTAATAAGTATAGTAATTGTCGTTCTATCGATCACATAAGCATAATATGGCTAATAATATGAGTTAGATTGATAATAATAAGAGTAATGAGTATAGTAATTGTCGTTCTATCGATCATATTTGCATAATGTGGTTAATAATATAAGTTACATTGATAACAGTGAGTGTAATAAGTATAGTAATTGTCTTTCTATCGATCATATAAGCATAATGTGGCTAATAATATGAGTTAGATTGATAATAATAAGAGAAATGAATATAGTAATTGTCGTTCTATCGATCATATAACCATAATATGGCTAATAATATGAGTTAGATTGATAATAATAAGAGTAGTAAGTGTAGTAAATGTCGTGCTATCGATCATATCTGCATAATATGGTTAATAATATGAGTTAGATTGATAATAATAAGAGAAATGAATATAGTAGTTGTCGTTCTATCGATCATATAAGCATAATGTGGCTAATAATATGAGTTAGATTGATAATAATAAGAGTAATGAGTATAGTAAATGTCGTGCTATCGATCATATCTGCATAGTATGGTTAATAATATGAGTTAGATTGATAATAGTGAGTGTACTAAGTATAGTAATTGTCGTTCTATCGATCATATTAGCATAATATGGTTAATAATATGAGTTAGATTCATAATAATAAGAGTAATAAGTATAGTAAATGTCGTGCTATCGATCATATCTGCATAGTATGGTTAATAATATGAGTTAGATTGATAATAGTGAGTGTACTAAGTATAGTAATTGTCGTTCTATCGATCATATTAACATAATATGGCTAATAATATGAGTTAGGCTGATAATAATGAGAGTAATAAGTATAGTAATTGTCGTTCTGTCGATCATATAAGCATAATATGGCTAATAATATGAATTAGATTGATAATAATAAGAGAAATGAATATAGTAATTGTCGTTCTATCGATCATATAAGCATAATATGGCTAATAATAAGAGTTAGATTCATAACAGTGAGTGTAATAAGTATAGTAATTGTCGTTCTATCGATCATATAAGCATAATATGGCTAATAATATGAGTTAGATTGATAATAATAAGAGAAGTGAGTATAGTCATTTTCGTTCGATCGATCATATTTGCATAATATGGCTAATGATATAAGTTAGATTGATAACAGTGAGTGTAATAAGTATAGTAATTGTCTTTCTATCGATCATATAAGCATAATGTGGCTAATAATATGAGTTAGATTGATAATAATAAGAGAAATGAATATAGTAATTGTCGTTCTATCGATCATATAACCATAATATGGCTAATAATATGAGTTAGATTGATAATAATAAGAGTAGTAAGTGTAGTAAATGTCGTGCTATCGATCATATCTGCATAATATGGTTAATAATATGAGTTAGATTGATAATAGTGAGTGTAATAAGTATAGTAATTGTCGTTCTATCGATCATATTAGCATAATATGGTTAATAATATGAGCTAGATTGATAATAATAAGAGTAATGAGTATAGTAATTGTCGTTCTATCGTTCATATAAGCATAATATGGCTAATAATATGAGTTAGATTGATAATAGTGAGTGTAATAAGTATAGTAATTGTCGTTCTATCGATCATATTAGCATAATATGGTTAATAATATGAGCTAGATTGATAATAATAAGAGTAATAGGTATAGTAAATGTCGTGCTATCGATCATATCTGCATAATATGGTTAATAATATGAGTTAGATTGATAATAATAAGAGAAATGAATATAGTAATTGTCGTTCTATCGATCATATAAGCATAATGTGGCTAATAATATGAGTTAGATTGATAATAATAAGAGTAATAAGTATAGTAATTGTCGTTCTATCGATCACATAAGCATAATATGGCTAATAATATGAGTTAGATTGATAATAATAAGAGTAGTAAGTGTAGTAAATGTCGTGCTATCGATCATATCTGCATAATATGGTTAATAATATGAGTTAGATTGATAATAATAAGAGAAATGAATATAGTAATTGTCGTTCTATCGATCATATAAGCATAATGTGGCTAATAATATGAGTTAGATTGATAATAATAAGAGAAAGGAGTATACTAATTGTAGTTCTATCGATCATGTCTGCATAATATGGTTAATAATATGAGTTAGATTGATAACAATAAGAGTAATAAGTATAGTAAATGTCGTGCTATCGATCATATCTGCATAGTATGGTTAATAATATGAGTTAGATTGATAATAGTGAGTGTACTAAGTATAGTAATTGTCGTTCTATCGATCATATTAGCATAATATGGTTAATAATATGAGTTAGATTCATAACAATAAGAGTAATAAGTATAGTAAATGTCGTGCTATCGATCATATCTGCATAGTATGGTTAATAATATGAGTTAGATTGATAATAGTGAGTGTACTAAGTATAGTATTTGTCGTTCTATCGATCATATTAACATAATATGGCTAATAATATGAGTTAGGCTGATAATAATGAGAGTAATAAGTATAGTAATTGTCGTTCTGTCGATCATATAAGCATAATATGGCTAATAATATGAAATAGATTGATAATAATAAGAGAAATGAATATAGTAATTGTCGTTCTATCGATCATATAAGCATAATGTATTTAATAATATGAGCTAGATTGATAACAGTGAGTGTAATAAGTATAGTAATTGTCTTTCTATCGATCATATAAGCATAATGTGGCTAATAATATGAGTTAGATTGATAATAATAAGAGAAATGAACATAGTAATTGTCGTTCTATCGATCATATAACCATAATATGGCTAATAATATGAGTTAGATTGATAATAATAAGAGTAGTAAGTGTAGTAAATGTCGTGCTATCGATCATATCTGCATAATATGGTTAATAATATGAGTTAGATTGATAATAGTGAGTGTAATAAGTATAGTAATTGTCGTTCTATCGATCATATTAGCACAATATGGTTAATAATATGAGATAGATTCATCATAATAATAAGAGTAATAAGTATAGTAATTGTCGTTCTATCGATCACATAAGCATAATATGGCTAATAATATGAGTTAGATTGATAATAGTGAGTGTAATAAGTATAGTAATTGTCGTTCTATCGATCATATTAGCATAATATGGCTTATAATATGAGTTCGATTGATAATAATAAGAGTAGTAAGTGTAGTAAATGTCGTGCTATCGATCATATCTGCATAATATGGTTAATAATAAGAGTTAGATTGATAACAGTGAGTGTAATAAGTATAGTAATTGTCGTTCTATCGATCATATTAGCATAATATGGTTAATAATATGAGCTAGATTGATAATAATAAGAGTAATGAGTGTAGTAATTGTCGTTCTATCGTTCATATAAGCATAATATGGCTAATAATATGAGTTAGGCTGATAATAATAAGAGTAATGAGTATAGTAATTGTCGTTCTATCGATCGTATTTGCATAATATGGTTAATAATATGAGTTAGATTGATAACAGTGAGTGTAATAAGTATAGTAATTGTCGTTCTGTCGATCATATTAACATAATATGGCTAACAATATGAGTTAGGCTGATAATAATGAGAGTAATAAGTATAGTAATTGTCGTTCTGTCGATCATATAAGCATAATATGGCTAATAATATGAATTAGATTGATAATAATAAGAGAAATGAATATAGTAATTGTCGTTCTATCGATCATATAAGCATAATATGGCTAATAATAAGAGTTCGATTCATAACAGTGAGTGTAATAAGTATAGTAATTGTCGTTCTATCGCTCATATAAGCATAATATGGCTAATAATATGAGTTAGATTGATAATAATAAGAGAAAGGAGTATACTAATTGTAGTTCTATCGATCATGTCTGCATAATATGGTTAATAATATGAGTTAGATTGATAACAATAAGAGTAATAGGTATAGTAAATGTCGTGCTATCGATCATATCTGCATAATATTGTTAATAATATGAGTTAGATTGATAATAATAAGAGTAGTAAGTGTAGTAAATGTCGTGCTATCGATCATATCTGCATAATATGGTTAATAATATGAGTTAGATTCATAATAATAAGAGTAATAAGTATAGTAATTGTCGTTCTATCGATCACATAAGCATAATATGGCTAATAATATGTGTTAGATTGATAATAATAAGAGTAATGAGTATAGTAATTGTCGTTCTATCGATCATATTTGCATAATGTGGTTAATAATATAAGTTAGATTGATAACAGTGAGTGTAATAAGTATAGTAATTGTCTTTCTATCGATCATATAAGCATAATGTGGCTAATAATATGAGTTAGATTGATAATAATAAGAGAAATGAATATAGTAATTGTCGTTCTATCGATCATATAACCATAATATGGCTAATAATATGAGTTAGATTGATAATAATAAGAGTAGTAAGTGTAGTAAATGTCGTGCTATCGATCATATCTGCATAATATGGTTAATAATATGAGTTAGATTGATAATAATAAGAGAAATGAATATAGTAATTGTCGTTCTATCGATCATATAAGCATAATGTGGCTAATAATATGAGTTAGATTGATAATAATAAGAGAAAGGAGTATACTAATTGTAGTTCTATCGATCATGTCTGCATAATATGGTTAATAATATGAGTTAGATTGATAACAATAAGAGTAATAAGTATAGTAAATGTCGTGCTATCGATCATATCTGCATAGTATGGTTAATAATATGAGTTAGATTGATAATAGTGAGTGTACTAAGTATAGTAATTGTCGTTCTATCGATCATATTAGCATAATATGGTTAATAATATGAGTTAGATTCATAACAATAAGAGTAATAAGTATAGTAAATGTCGTGCTATCGATCATATCTGCATAGTATGGTTAATAATATGAGTTAGATTGATAATAGTGAGTGTAATAAGTATAGTAATTGTCGTTCTATCGATCATATTAGCATAATATGGCTTATAATATGAGTTAGATTGATAATAATAAGAGTAGTAAGTGTAGTAAATGTCGTGCTATCGATCATATCTGCATAATATGGTTAATAATAAGAGTTAGATTGATAACAGTGAGTGTAATAAGTATAGTAATTGTCGTTCTATCGATCATATTAGCATAATATGGTTAATAATATGAGCTAGATTGATAATAATAAGAGTAATGAGTGTAGTAATTGTCGTTCTATCGTTCATATAAGCATAATATGGCTAATAATATGAGTTAGGCTGATAATAATAAGAGTAATGAGTATAGTAATTGTCGTTCTATCGATCGTATTTGCATAATATGGTTAATAATATGAGTTAGATTGATAACAGTGAGTGTAATAAGTATAGTAATTGTCGTTCTGTCGATCATATTAACATAATATGGCTAACAATATGAGTTAGGCTGATAATAATGAGAGTAATAAGTATAGTAATTGTCGTTCTGTCGATCATATAAGCATAATATGGCTAATAATATGAATTAGATTGATAATAATAAGAGAAATGAATATAGTAATTGTCGTTCTATCGATCATATAAGCATAATATGGCTAATAATAAGAGTTCGATTCATAACAGTGAGTGTAATAAGTATAGTAATTGTCGTTCTATCGATCATATAAGCATAATATGGCTAATAATATGAGTTAGATTGATAATAATATGAGAAGTGAGTATAGTCATTTTCGTTCGATCGATCATATAAGCATAATATGGCTAATGATATAAGTTAGATTGATAATAATAAGAGTAATAGGTATAGTAATTATCGTTCTACCGGTCATAAAAGCATAATCTGCCTAATAATATGAGTTAGATTGATAAATATAAGAGCAATAAGTATAGTAATTGTCGTCCTATCGATCATATAAGCATAATATGGCTAACAATATGAGTTAGATTGATAATAATAAGAGTAATGAGTATAGTAATTGTCGTTCTATCGATCATATTAGCATAATATGGTTAATAATATGAGCTAGATTGATAATAATAAGAGTAATGAGTATAGTAATTGTCGTTCTATCGATCATATTTGCATAATGTGGTTAATAATATGAGTTAGATTGATAACAGTGAGTGTAATAAGTATAGTAATTGTCTTTCTATCGATCATATAAGCATAATGTGGCTAATAATATGAGTTAGATTGATAATAATAAGAGAAATGAATATAGTAATTGTCGTTCTATCGATCATATAACCATAATATGGCTAATAATATGAGTTAGATTGATAATAATAAGAGTAGTAAGTGCAGTAAATGTCGTGCTATCGATCATATCTGCATAATATGGTTAATAATATGAGTTAGATTGATAATAGTGAGTGTAATATGTATAGTAATTGTCGTTCTATCGATCATATTAGCATAATATGGTTAATAATATGAGTTAGATTGATAATAATAAGAGTAATGAGTATAGTAATTGTCGTTCTGTCGATCATATAAGCATAATATGGCTAATAATATGAAATAGATTGATAATAATAAGAGAAATGAATATAGTAATTGTCGTTCTATCGATCATATAAGCATAATGTATTTAATAATATGAGCTAGATTGATAACAGTGAGTGTAATAAGTATAGTAATTGTCTTTCTATCGATCATATAAGCATAATGTGGCTAATAATATGAGTTAGATTGATAATAATAAGAGAAATGAACATAGTAATTGTCGTTCTATCGATCATATAACCATAATATGGCTAATAATATGAGTTAGATTGATAATAATAAGAGTAGTAAGTGTAGTAAATGTCGTGCTATCGATCATATCTGCATAATATGGTTAATAATATGAGTTAGATTGATAATAGTGAGTGTAATAAGTATAGTAATTGTCGTTCTATCGATCATATTAGCACAATATGGTTAATAATATGAGATAGATTCATCATAATAATAAGAGTAATAAGTATAGTAATTGTCGTTCTATCGATCACATAAGCATAATATGGCTAATAATATGAGTTAGATTGATAATAGTGAGTGTAATAAGTATAGTAATTGTCGTTCTATCGATCATATTAGCATAATATGGCTTATAATATGAGTTCGATTGATAATAATAAGAGTAGTAAGTGTAGTAAATGTCGTGCTATCGATCATATCTGCATAATATGGTTAATAATAAGAGTTAGATTGATAACAGTGAGTGTAATAAGTATAGTAATTGTCGTTCTATCGATCATATTAGCATAATATGGTTAATAATATGAGCTAGATTGATAATAATAAGAGTAATGAGTGTAGTAATTGTCGTTCTATCGTTCATATAAGCATAATATGGCTAATAATATGAGTTAGGCTGATAATAGTAAGAGTAATGAGTATAGTAATTGTCGTTCTATCGATCGTATTTGCATAATATGGTTAATAATATGAGTTAGATTGATAACAGTGAGTGTAATAAGTATAGTAATTGTCGTTCTGTCGATCATATTAACATAATATGGCTAACAATATGAGTTAGGCTGATAATAATGAGAGTAATAAGTATAGTAATTGTCGTTCTGTCGATCATATAAGCATAATATGGCTAATAATATGAATTAGATTGATAATAATAAGAGAAATGAATATAGTAATTGTCGTTCTATCGATCATATAAGCATAATATGGCTAATAATAAGAGTTCGATTCATAACAGTGAGTGTAATAAGTATAGTAATTGTCGTTCTATCGATCATATTTGCATAATGTGGTTAATAATATAAGTTAGATTGATAACAGTGAGTGTAATAAGTATAGTAATTGTCTTTCTATCGATCATATAAGCATAATGTGGCTAATAATATGAGTTAGATTGATAATAATAAGAGAAATGAATATAGTAATTGTCGTTCTATCGATCATATAACCATAATATGGCTAATAATATGAGTTAGATTGATAATAATAAGAGTAGTAAGTGTAGTAAATGTCGTGCTATCGATCATATCTGCATAATATGGTTAATAATATGAGTTAGATTGATAATAATAAGAGAAATGAATATAGTAATTGTCGTTCTATCGATCATATAAGCATAATGTGGCTAATAATATGAGTTAGATTGATAATAATAAGAGAAAGGAGTATACTAATTGTAGTTCTATCGATCATGTCTGCATAATATGGTTAATAATATGAGTTAGATTGATAACAATAAGAGTAATAAGTATAGTAAATGTCGTGCTATCGATCATATCTGCATAGTATGGTTAATAATATGAGTTAGATTGATAATAGTGAGTGTACTAAGTATAGTAATTGTCGTTCTATCGATCATATTAGCATAATATGGTTAATAATATGAGTTAGATTCATAACAATAAGAGTAATAAGTATAGTAAATGTCGTGCTATCGATCATATCTGCATAGTATGGTTAATAATATGAGTTAGATTGATAATAGTGAGTGTAATAAGTATAGTAATTGTCGTTCTATCGATCATATTAGCATAATATGGCTTATAATATGAGTTAGATTGATAATAATAAGAGTAGTAAGTGTAGTAAATGTCGTGCTATCGATCATATCTGCATAATATGGTTAATAATAAGAGTTAGATTGATAACAGTGAGTGTAATAAGTATAGTAATTGTCGTTCTATCGATCATATTAGCATAATATGGTTAATAATATGAGCTAGATTGATAATAATAAGAGTAATGAGTGTAGTAATTGTCGTTCTATCGTTCATATAAGCATAATATGGCTAATAATATGAGTTAGGCTGATAATAATAAGAGTAATGAGTATAGTAATTGTCGTTCTATCGATCGTATTTGCATAATATGGTTAATAATATGAGTTAGATTGATAACAGTGAGTGTAATAAGTATAGTAATTGTCGTTCTGTCGATCATATTAACATAATATGGCTAACAATATGAGTTAGGCTGATAATAATGAGAGTAATAAGTATAGTAATTGTCGTTCTGTCGATCATATAAGCATAATATGGCTAATAATATGAATTAGATTGATAATAATAAGAGAAATGAATATAGTAATTGTCGTTCTATCGATCATATAAGCATAATATGGCTAATAATAAGAGTTCGATTCATAACAGTGAGTGTAATAAGTATAGTAATTGTCGTTCTATCGATCATATAAGCATAATATGGCTAATAATATGAGTTAGATTGATAATAATATGAGAAGTGAGTATAGTCATTTTCGTTCGATCGATCATATAAGCATAATATGGCTAATGATATAAGTTAGATTGATAATAATAAGAGTAATAGGTATAGTAATTATCGTTCTACCGGTCATAAAAGCATAATCTGCCTAATAATATGAGTTAGATTGATAAATATAAGAGCAATAAGTATAGTAATTGTCGTCCTATCGATCATATAAGCATAATATGGCTAACAATATGAGTTAGATTGATAATAATAAGAGTAATGAGTATAGTAATTGTCGTTCTATCGATCATATTAGCATAATATGGTTAATAATATGAGCTAGATTGATAATAATAAGAGTAATGAGTATAGTAATTGTCGTTCTATCGATCATATTTGCATAATGTGGTTAATAATATGAGTTAGATTGATAACAGTGAGTGTAATAAGTATAGTAATTGTCTTTCTATCGATCATATAAGCATAATGTGGCTAATAATATGAGTTAGATTGATAATAATAAGAGAAATGAATATAGTAATTGTCGTTCTATCGATCATATAACCATAATATGGCTAATAATATGAGTTAGATTGATAATAATAAGAGTAGTAAGTGCAGTAAATGTCGTGCTATCGATCATATCTGCATAATATGGTTAATAATATGAGTTAGATTGATAATAGTGAGTGTAATATGTATAGTAATTGTCGTTCTATCGATCATATTAGCATAATATGGTTAATAATATGAGTTAGATTGATAATAATAAGAGTAATGAGTATAGTAATTGTCGTTCTGTCGATCATATAAGCATAATATGGCTAATAATATGAAATAGATTGATAATAATAAGAGAAATGAATATAGTAATTGTCGTTCTATCGATCATATAAGCATAATGTATTTAATAATATGAGCTAGATTGATAACAGTGAGTGTAATAAGTATAGTAATTGTCTTTCTATCGATCATATAAGCATAATGTGGCTAATAATATGAGTTAGATTGATAATAATAAGAGAAATGAACATAGTAATTGTCGTTCTATCGATCATATAACCATAATATGGCTAATAATATGAGTTAGATTGATAATAATAAGAGTAGTAAGTGTAGTAAATGTCGTGCTATCGATCATATCTGCATAATATGGTTAATAATATGAGTTAGATTGATAATAGTGAGTGTAATAAGTATAGTAATTGTCGTTCTATCGATCATATTAGCACAATATGGTTAATAATATGAGATAGATTCATCATAATAATAAGAGTAATAAGTATAGTAATTGTCGTTCTATCGATCACATAAGCATAATATGGCTAATAATATGAGTTAGATTGATAATAGTGAGTGTAATAAGTATAGTAATTGTCGTTCTATCGATCATATTAGCATAATATGGCTTATAATATGAGTTCGATTGATAATAATAAGAGTAGTAAGTGTAGTAAATGTCGTGCTATCGATCATATCTGCATAATATGGTTAATAATAAGAGTTAGATTGATAACAGTGAGTGTAATAAGTATAGTAATTGTCGTTCTATCGATCATATTAGCATAATATGGTTAATAATATGAGCTAGATTGATAATAATAAGAGTAATGAGTGTAGTAATTGTCGTTCTATCGTTCATATAAGCATAATATGGCTAATAATATGAGTTAGGCTGATAATAATAAGAGTAATGAGTATAGTAATTGTCGTTCTATCGATCGTATTTGCATAATATGGTTAATAATATGAGTTAGATTGATAACAGTGAGTGTAATAAGTATAGTAATTGTCGTTCTGTCGATCATATTAACATAATATGGCTAACAATATGAGTTAGGCTGATAATAATGAGAGTAATAAGTATAGTAATTGTCGTTCTGTCGATCATATAAGCATAATATGGCTAATAATATGAATTAGATTGATAATAATAAGAGAAATGAATATAGTAATTGTCGTTCTATCGATCATATAAGCATAATATGGCTAATAATAAGAGTTCGATTCATAACAGTGAGTGTAATAAGTATAGTAATTGTCGTTCTATCGATCATATAAGCATAATATGGCTAATAATATGAGTTAGATTGATAATAATAAGAGAAAGGAGTATACTAATTGTAGTTCTATCGATCATGTCTGCATAATATGGTTAATAATATGAGTTAGATTGATAACAATAAGAGTAATAGGTATAGTAAATGTCGTGCTATCGATCATATCTGCATAATATTGTTAATAATATGAGTTAGATTGATAATAATAAGAGTAGTAAGTGTAGTAAATGTCGTGCTATCGATCATATCTGCATAATATGGTTAATAATATGAGTTAGATTCATAATAATAAGAGTAATAAGTATAGTAATTGTCGTTCTATCGATCACATAAGCATAATATGGCTAATAATATGTGTTAGATTGATAATAATAAGAGTAATGAGTATAGTAATTGTCGTTCTATCGATCATATTTGCATAATGTGGTTAATAATATAAGTTAGATTGATAACAGTGAGTGTAATAAGTATAGTAATTGTCTTTCTATCGATCATATAAGCATAATGTGGCTAATAATATGAGTTAGATTGATAATAATAAGAGAAATGAATATAGTAATTGTCGTTCTATCGATCATATAACCATAATATGGCTAATAATATGAGTTAGATTGATAATAATAAGAGTAGTAAGTGTAGTAAATGTCGTGCTATCGATCATATCTGCATAATATGGTTAATAATATGAGTTAGATTGATAATAATAAGAGAAATGAATATAGTAATTGTCGTTCTATCGATCATATAAGCATAATGTGGCTAATAATATGAGTTAGATTGATAATAATAAGAGAAAGGAGTATACTAATTGTAGTTCTATCGATCATGTCTGCATAATATGGTTAATAATATGAGTTAGATTGATAACAATAAGAGTAATAAGTATAGTAAATGTCGTGCTATCGATCATATCTGCATAGTATGGTTAATAATATGAGTTAGATTGATAATAGTGAGTGTACTAAGTATAGTAATTGTCGTTCTATCGATCATATTAGCATAATATGGTTAATAATATGAGTTAGATTCATAACAATAAGAGTAATAAGTATAGTAAATGTCGTGCTATCGATCATATCTGCATAGTATGGTTAATAATATGAGTTAGATTGATAATAGTGAGTGTAATAAGTATAGTAATTGTCGTTCTATCGATCATATTAGCATAATATGGCTTATAATATGAGTTAGATTGATAATAATAAGAGTAGTAAGTGTAGTAAATGTCGTGCTATCGATCATATCTGCATAATATGGTTAATAATAAGAGTTAGATTGATAACAGTGAGTGTAATAAGTATAGTAATTGTCGTTCTATCGATCATATTAGCATAATATGGTTAATAATATGAGCTAGATTGATAATAATAAGAGTAATGAGTGTAGTAATTGTCGTTCTATCTTTCATATAAGCATAATATGGCTAATAATATGAGTTAGGCTGATAATAATAAGAGTAATGAGTATAGTAATTGTCGTTCTATCGATCGTATTTGCATAATATGGTTAATAATATGAGTTAGATTGATAACAGTGAGTGTAATAAGTATAGTAATTGTCGTTCTGTCGATCATATTAACATAATATGGCTAACAATATGAGTTAGGCTGATAATAATGAGAGTAATAAGTATAGTAATTGTCGTTCTGTCGATCATATAAGCATAATATGGCTAATAATATGAATTAGATTGATAATAATAAGAGAAATGAATATAGTAATTGTCGTTCTATCGATCATATAAGCATAATATGGCTAATAATAAGAGTTCGATTCATAACAGTGAGTGTAATAAGTATAGTAATTGTCGTTCTATCGATCATATAAGCATAATATGGCTAATAATATGAGTTAGATTGATAATAATATGAGAAGTGAGTATAGTCATTTTCGTTCGATCGATCATATAAGCATAATATGGCTAATGATATAAGTTAGATTGATAATAATAAGAGTAATAGGTATAGTAATTATCGTTCTACCGGTCATAAAAGCATAATCTGCCTAATAATATGAGTTAGATTGATAAATATAAGAGCAATAAGTGTAGTAATTGTCGTCCTATCGATCATATAAGCATAATATGGCTAACAATATGAGTTAGATTGATAATAATAAGAGTAATGAGTATAGTAATTGTCGTTCTATCGATCATATTAGCATAATATGGTTAATAATATGAGCTAGATTGATAATAATAAGAGTAATGAGTATAGTAATTGTCGTTCTATCGATCATATTTGCATAATGTGGTTAATAATATGAGTTAGATTGATAACAGTGAGTGTAATAAGTATAGTAATTGTCTTTCTATCGATCATATAAGCATAATGTGGCTAATAATATGAGTTAGATTGATAATAATAAGAGAAATGAATATAGTAATTGTCGTTCTATCGATCATATAACCATAATATGGCTAATAATATGAGTTAGATTGATAATAATAAGAGTAGTAAGTGCAGTAAATGTCGTGCTATCGATCATATCTGCATAATATGGTTAATAATATGAGTTAGATTGATAATAGTGAGTGTAATATGTATAGTAATTGTCGTTCTATCGATCATATTAGCATAATATGGTTAATAATATGAGTTAGATTCATAATAATAAGAGTAATAAGTATAGTAATTGTCGTTCTATCGATCACATAAGCATAATATGGCTAATAATATGAGTTAGATTGATAATAGTGAGTGTAATAAGTATAGTAATTGTCGTTCTATCGATCATATTAGCATAATATGGCTTATAATATGAGTTAGGCTGATAATAATAAGAGTAATGAGTATAGTAATTGTCGTTCTATCGATCATATTTGCATAATGTGGTTAATAATATGAGTTAGATTGATAACAGTGAGTGTAATAAGTATAGTAATTGTCTTTCTATCGAACATATAAGCATAATATGGCTAATAATATGAGCTAGATTGATAATAATAAGAGAAATGAATATAGTCATTGTCGTTCTATCGATCATATAAGCATAATATGGCTAATAATATGAGTTAGATTGATCATAATAAGAGTAAGGAGCATACTAATTGTAGATCTATCGATCATGTCTGCATAATATGGTTAATAATATGAGTTAGATTGATAACAATAAGAGTAATAAGTATAGTAAATGTCGTGCTATCGATCATATCTGCATAGTATGGTTAATAATATGAGTTAGATTGATAATAGTGAGTGTACTAAGTATAGTAATTGTCGTTCTATCGACCATATTAACATAATATGGCTAATAATATGAGTTAGGCTGATAATAATGAGAGTAATAAGTATAGTAATTGTCGTTCTGTCGATCATATTAACATAATATGGCTAACAATATGAGTTAGGCTGATAATAATGAGAGTAATAAGTATAGTAATTGTCGTTCTGTCGATCATATAAGCATAATATGGCTAATAATATGAATTAGATTGATAATAATAAGAGAAATGAATATAGTAATTGTCGTTCTATCGATCATATAAGCATAATATGGCTAATAATAAGAGTTCGATTCATAACAGTGAGTGTAATAAGTATAGTAATTGTCGTTCTATCGATCATATAAGCATAATATGGCTAATAATATGAGTTAGATTGATAATAATAAGAGAAAGGAGTATACTAATTGTAGTTCTATCGATCATGTCTGCATAATATGGTTAATAATATGAGTTAGATTGATAACAATAAGAGTAATAGGTATAGTAAATGTCGTGCTATCGATCATATCTGCATAATATTGTTAATAATATGAGTTAGATTGATAATAATAAGAGTAGTAAGTGTAGTAAATGTCGTGCTATCGATCATATCTGCATAATATGGTTAATAATATGAGTTAGATTCATAATAATAAGAGTAATAAGTATAGTAATTGTCGTTCTATCGATCACATAAGCATAATATGGCTAATAATATGTGTTAGATTGATAATAATAAGAGTAATGAGTATAGTAATTGTCGTTCTATCGATCATATTTGCATAATGTGGTTAATAATATAAGTTAGATTGATAACAGTGAGTGTAATAAGTATAGTAATTGTCTTTCTATCGATCATATAAGCATAATGTGGCTAATAATATGAGTTAGATTGATAATAATAAGAGAAATGAATATAGTAATTGTCGTTCTATCGATCATATAACCATAATATGGCTAATAATATGAGTTAGATTGATAATAATAAGAGTAGTAAGTGTAGTAAATGTCGTGCTATCGATCATATCTGCATAATATGGTTAATAATATGAGTTAGATTGATAATAATAAGAGAAATGAATATAGTAATTGTCGTTCTATCGATCATATAAGCATAATGTGGCTAATAATATGAGTTAGATTGATAATAATAAGAGAAAGGAGTATACTAATTGTAGTTCTATCGATCATGTCTGCATAATATGGTTAATAATATGAGTTAGATTGATAACAATAAGAGTAATAAGTATAGTAAATGTCGTGCTATCGATCATATCTGCATAGTATGGTTAATAATATGAGTTAGATTGATAATAGTGAGTGTACTAAGTATAGTAATTGTCGTTCTATCGATCATATTAGCATAATATGGTTAATAATATGAGTTAGATTCATAACAATAAGAGTAATAAGTATAGTAAATGTCGTGCTATCGATCATATCTGCATAGTATGGTTAATAATATGAGTTAGATTGATAATAGTGAGTGTAATAAGTATAGTAATTGTCGTTCTATCGATCATATTAGCATAATATGGCTTATAATATGAGTTAGATTGATAATAATAAGAGTAGTAAGTGTAGTAAATGTCGTGCTATCGATCATATCTGCATAATATGGTTAATAATAAGAGTTAGATTGATAACAGTGAGTGTAATAAGTATAGTAATTGTCGTTCTATCGATCATATTAGCATAATATGGTTAATAATATGAGCTAGATTGATAATAATAAGAGTAATGAGTGTAGTAATTGTCGTTCTATCTTTCATATAAGCATAATATGGCTAATAATATGAGTTAGGCTGATAATAATAAGAGTAATGAGTATAGTAATTGTCGTTCTATCGATCGTATTTGCATAATATGGTTAATAATATGAGTTAGATTGATAACAGTGAGTGTAATAAGTATAGTAATTGTCGTTCTGTCGATCATATTAACATAATATGGCTAACAATATGAGTTAGGCTGATAATAATGAGAGTAATAAGTATAGTAATTGTCGTTCTGTCGATCATATAAGCATAATATGGCTAATAATATGAATTAGATTGATAATAATAAGAGAAATGAA
This sequence comes from Megachile rotundata, assembly GCF_050947335.1. Lineage (NCBI taxonomy): Eukaryota > Metazoa > Arthropoda > Insecta > Hymenoptera > Megachilidae > Megachile > Megachile rotundata. Next base: position 25,836 of record NW_027473550.1, on the reverse strand, counting down.
TATAGTAATTGTCGTTCTATCGATCATATAAGCATAATATGGCTAATAATAAGAGTTCGATTCATAACAGTGAGTGTAATAAGTATAGTAATTGTCGTTCTATCGATCATATAAGCATAATATGGCTAATAATATGAGTTAGATTGATAATAATATGAGAAGTGAGTATAGTCATTTTCGTTCGATCGATCATATAAGCATAATATGGCTAATGATATAAGTTAGATTGATAATAATAAGAGTAATAGGTATAGTAATTATCGTTCTACCGGTCATAAAAGCATAATCTGCCTAATAATATGAGTTAGATTGATAAATATAAGAGCAATAAGTATAGTAATTGTCGTCCTATCGATCATATAAGCATAATATGGCTAACATTATGAGTTAGATTGATAATAATAAGAGTAATGAGTATAGTAATTGTCCTTCTATCGATCATATTAGCATAATATGGTTAATAATATGAGCTAGATTGATAATAATAAGAGTAATGAGTATAGTAATTGTCGTTCTATCGATCATATTTGCATAATGTGGTTAATAATATGAGTTAGATTGATAACAGTGAGTGTAATAAGTATAGTAATTGTCTTTCTATCGATCATATAAGCATAATGTGGCTAATAATATGAGTTAGATTGATAATAATAAGAGAAATGAATATAGTAATTGTCGTTCTATCGATCATATAACCATAATATGGCTAATAATATGAGTTAGATTGATCATAATAAGAGTAAGGAGCATACTAATTGTAGATCTATCGATCATGTCTGCATAATATGGTTAATAATATGAGTTAGATTGATAATAATAAGAGTAGTAAGTGCAGTAAATGTCGTGCTATCGATCATATCTGCATAATATGGTTAATAATATGAGTTAGATTGATAATAGTGAGTGTAATATGTATAGTAATTGTCGTTCTATCGATCATATTAGCATAATATGGTTAATAATATGAGTTAGATTCATAATAATAAGAGTAATAAGTATAGTAATTGTCGTTCTATCGATCACATAAGCATAATATGGCTAATAATATGAGTTAGATTGATAATAGTGAGTGTAATAAGTATAGTAATTGTCGTTCTATCGATCATATTAGCATAATATGGCTTATAATATGAGTTAGGCTGATAATAATAAGAGTAATGAGTATAGTAATTGTCGTTCTATCGATCATATTTGCATAATGTGGTTAATAATATGAGTTAGATTGATAACAGTGAGTGTAATAAGTATAGTAATTGTCTTTCTATCGAACATATAAGCATAATATGGCTAATAATATGAGCTAGATTGATAATAATAAGAGAAATGAATATAGTCATTGTCGTTCTATCGATCATATAAGCATAATATGGCTAATAATATGAGTTAGATTGATCATAATAAGAGTAAGGAGCATACTAATTGTAGATCTATCGATCATGTCTGCATAATATGGTTAATAATATGAGTTAGATTGATAACAATAAGAGTAATAAGTATAGTAAATGTCGTGCTATCGATCATATCTGCATAGTATGGTTAATAATATGAGTTAGATTGATAATAGTGAGTGTACTAAGTATAGTAATTGTCGTTCTATCGACCATATTAACATAATATGGCTAATAATATGAGTTAGGCTGATAATAATGAGAGTAATAAGTATAGTAATTGTCGTTCGGTCGATCATATAAGCATAATATGGCTAATAATATGAATTAGATTGATAATAATAAGAGAAATGAATATAGTAATTGTCGTTCTATCGATCATATAAGCATAATATGGCTAATAATATGAGTTAGATTGATAATAATAAGAGTAAGGAGTATACTAATTGTAGTTCTATCGATCATATCTGCATAATATGGTTAATAATAAGAGTTAGATTGATAACAGTGAGTGTAATAAGTATAGTAATTGTCGTTCTATCGATCATATAAGCATAATATGGCTAATAATATGAGTTAGATTGATAATAATAAGAGAAGTGAGTATTGTCATTTTCGTTCGATCGATCATATAAGCATAATATGGCTAATGATATAAGTTAGATTGATAATAATAAGAGTAATAGGTATAGTAATTATCGTTCTACCGGTCATAAAAGCATAATCTGCCTAATAATATGAGTTAGATTGATAAATATAAGAGCAATAAGTATAGTAATTGTCGTCCTATCGATCATATAAGCATAATATGGCTAACAACATGAGTTAGATTGATAATAATAAGAGTAATGAGTATAGTAATTGTCGTTCTATCGATCATATTAGCATAATATGGTTAATAATATGAGCTAGATTGATAATAATAAGAGTAATGAGTATAGTAATTGTCGTTCTATCGATCATATTTGCATAATGTGGTTAATAATATGAGTTAGATTGATAACAGTGAGTGTAATAAGTATAGTAATTGTCTTTCTATCGATCATATAAGCATAATGTGGCTAATAATATGAGTTAGATTGATAATAATAAGAGAAATGAATATAGTAATTGTCGTTCTACCGATCATATAACCATAATATGGCTAATAATATGAGTTAGATTGATAATAATAAGAGTAATGAGTATAGTAATTGTCGTTCTATCGATCGTATTTGCATAATATGGTTAATAATATGAGTTAGATTGATAACAGTGAGTGTAATAAGTATAGTAATTGTCGTTCTGTCGATCATATAAGCATAATATGGCTAATAATATGAGTTAGATTGATAATAATAAGAGAAATGAACATAGTAATTGTCGTTCTATCGATCATATAACCATAATATGGCTAATAATATGAGTTAGATTGATAATAATAAGAGTAGTAAGTGTAGTAAATGTCGTGCTATCGATCATATCTGCATAATATGGTTAATAATATGAGTTAGATTGATAATAGTGAGTGTAATAAGTATAGTAATTGTCGTTCTATCGATCATATTAGCACAATATGGTTAATAATATGAGATAGATTCATCATAATAATAAGAGTAATAAGTATAGTAATTGTCGTTCTATCGATCACATAAGCATAATATGGCTAATAATATGAGTTAGATTGATAATAGTGAGTGTAATAAGTATAGTAATTGTCGTTCTATCGATCATATTAGCATAATATGGCTTATAATATGAGTTCGATTGATAATAATAAGAGTAGTAAGTGTAGTAAATGTCGTGCTATCGATCATATCTGCATAATATGGTTAATAATAAGAGTTAGATTGATAACAGTGAGTGTAATAAGTATAGTAATTGTCGTTCTATCGATCATATTAGCATAATATGGTTAATAATATGAGCTAGATTGATAATAATAAGAGTAATGAGTGTAGTAATTGTCGTTCTATCGTTCATATAAGCATAATATGGCTAATAATATGAGTTAGGCTGATAATAATAAGAGTAATGAGTATAGTAATTGTCGTTCTATCGATCGTATTTGCATAATATGGTTAATAATATGAGTTAGATTGATAACAGTGAGTGTAATAAGTATAGTAATTGTCGTTCTGTCGATCATATTAACATAATATGGCTAACAATATGAGTTAGGCTGATAATAATGAGAGTAATAAGTATAGTAATTGTCGTTCTGTCGATCATATAAGCATAATATGGCTAATAATATGAAATAGATTGATAATAATAAGAGAAATGAATATAGTAATTGTCGTTCTATCGATCATATAAGCATAATATGGCTAATAATAAGAGTTCGATTCATAACAGTGAGTGTAATAAGTATAGTAATTGTCGTTCTATCGATCATATTTGCATAATGTGGTTAATAATATAAGTTAGATTGATAACAGTGAGTGTAATAAGTATAGTAATTGTCTTTCTATCGATCATATAAGCATAATGTGGCTAATAATATGAGTTAGATTGATAATAATAAGAGAAATGAATATAGTAATTGTCGTTCTATCGATCATATAAGCATAATGTGGCTAATAATATGAGTTAGATTGATAATAATAAGAGAAAGGAGTATACTAATTGTAGTTCTATCGATCATGTCTGCATAATATGGTTAATAATATGAGTTAGATTGATAACAATAAGAGTAATAAGTATAGTAAATGTCGTGCTATCGATCATATCTGCATAGTATGGTTAATAATATGAGTTAGATTGATAATAGTGAGTGTACTAAGTATAGTAATTGTCGTTCTATCGATCATATTAGCATAATATGGTTAATAATATGAGTTAGATTCATAACAATAAGAGTAATAAGTATAGTAAATGTCGTGCTATCGATCATATCTGCATAGTATGGTTAATAATATGAGTTAGATTGATAATAGTGAGTGTAATAAGTATAGTAATTGTCGTTCTATCGATCATATTAGCATAATATGGCTTATAATATGAGTTAGATTGATAATAATAAGAGTAGTAAGTGTAGTAAATGTCGTGCTATCGATCATATCTGCATAATATGGTTAATAATAAGAGTTAGATTGATAACAGTGAGTGTAATAAGTATAGTAATTGTCGTTCTATCGATCATATTAGCATAATATGGTTAATAATATGAGCTAGATTGATAATAATAAGAGTAATGAGTGTAGTAATTGTCGTTCTATCGTTCATATAAGCATAATATGGCTAATAATATGAGTTAGGCTGATAATAATAAGAGTAATGAGTATAGTAATTGTCGTTCTATCGATCGTATTTGCATAATATGGTTAATAATATGAGTTAGATTGATAACAGTGAGTGTAATAAGTATAGTAATTGTCGTTCTGTCGATCATATTAACATAATATGGCTAACAATATGAGTTAGGCTGATAATAATGAGAGTAATAAGTATAGTAATTGTCGTTCTGTCGATCATATAAGCATAATATGGCTAATAATATGAATTAGATTGATAATAATAAGAGAAATGAACATAGTAATTGTCGTTCTATCGATCATATAACCATAATATGGCTAATAATATGAGTTAGATTGATAATAATAAGAGTAGTAAGTGTAGTAAATGTCGTGCTATCGATCATATCTGCATAATATGGTTAATAATATGAGTTAGATTGATAATAGTGAGTGTAATAAGTATAGTAATTGTCGTTCTATCGATCATATTAGCACAATATGGTTAATAATATGAGATAGATTCATCATAATAATAAGAGTAATAAGTATAGTAATTGTCGTTCTATCGATCACATAAGCATAATATGGCTAATAATATGAGTTAGATTGATAATAGTGAGTGTAATAAGTATAGTAATTGTCGTTCTATCGATCATATTAGCATAATATGGCTTATAATATGAGTTCGATTGATAATAATAAGAGTAGTAAGTGTAGTAAATGTCGTGCTATCGATCATATCTGCATAATATGGTTAATAATAAGAGTTAGATTGATAACAGTGAGTGTAATAAGTATAGTAATTGTCGTTCTATCGATCATATTAGCATAATATGGTTAATAATATGAGCTAGATTGATAATAATAAGAGTAATGAGTGTAGTAATTGTCGTTCTATCGTTCATATAAGCATAATATGGCTAATAATATGAGTTAGGCTGATAATAATAAGAGTAATGAGTATAGTAATTGTCGTTCTATCGATCGTATTTGCATAATATGGTTAATAATATGAGTTAGATTGATAACAGTGAGTGTAATAAGTATAGTAATTGTCGTTCTGTCGATCATATTAACATAATATGGCTAACAATATGAGTTAGGCTGATAATAATGAGAGTAATAAGTATAGTAATTGTCGTTCTGTCGATCATATAAGCATAATATGGCTAATAATATGAATTAGATTGATAATAATAAGAGAAATGAATATAGTAATTGTCGTTCTATCGATCATATAAGCATAATATGGCTAATAATAAGAGTTCGATTCATAACAGTGAGTGTAATAAGTATAGTAATTGTCGTTCTATCGATCATATAAGCATAATATGGCTAATAATATGAGTTAGATTGATAATAATAAGAGAAAGGAGTATACTAATTGTAGTTCTATCGATCATGTCTGCATAATATGGTTAATAATATGAGTTAGATTGATAACAATAAGAGTAATAGGTATAGTAAATGTCGTGCTATCGATCATATCTGCATAATATTGTTAATAATATGAGTTAGATTGATAATAATAAGAGTAGTAAGTGTAGTAAATGTCGTGCTATCGATCATATCTGCATAATATGGTTAATAATATGAGTTAGATTCATAATAATAAGAGTAATAAGTATAGTAATTGTCGTTCTATCGATCACATAAGCATAATATGGCTAATAATATGTGTTAGATTGATAATAATAAGAGTAATGAGTATAGTAATTGTCGTTCTATCGATCATATTTGCATAATGTGGTTAATAATATAAGTTAGATTGATAACAGTGAGTGTAATAAGTATAGTAATTGTCTTTCTATCGATCATATAAGCATAATGTGGCTAATAATATGAGTTAGATTGATAATGATAAGAGAAATGAATATAGTAATTGTCGTTCTATCGATCATATAACCATAATATGGCTAATAATATGAGTTAGATTGATAATAATAAGAGTAGTAAGTGTAGTAAATGTCGTGCTATCGATCATATCTGCATAATATGGTTAATAATATGAGTTAGATTGATAATAATAAGAGAAATGAATATAGTAATTGTCGTTCTATCGATCATATAAGCATAATGTGGCTAATAATATGAGTTAGATTGATAATAATAAGAGAAAGGAGTATACTAATTGTAGTTCTATCGATCATGTCTGCATAATATGGTTAATAATATGAGTTAGATTGATAACAATAAGAGTAATAAGTATAGTAAATGTCGTGCTATCGATCATATCTGCATAGTATGGTTAATAATATGAGTTAGATTGATAATAGTGAGTGTACTAAGTATAGTAATTGTCGTTCTATCGATCATATTAGCATAATATGGTTAATAATATGAGTTAGATTCATAACAATAAGAGTAATAAGTATAGTAAATGTCGTGCTATCGATCATATCTGCATAGTATGGTTAATAATATGAGTTAGATTGATAATAGTGAGTGTAATAAGTATAGTAATTGTCGTTCTATCGATCATATTAGCATAATATGGCTTATAATATGAGTTAGATTGATAATAATAAGAGTAGTAAGTGTAGTAAATGTCGTGCTATCGATCATATCTGCATAATATGGTTAATAATAAGAGTTAGATTGATAACAGTGAGTGTAATAAGTATAGTAATTGTCGTTCTATCGATCATATTAGCATAATATGGTTAATAATATGAGCTAGATTGATAATAATAAGAGTAATGAGTGTAGTAATTGTCGTTCTATCTTTCATATAAGCATAATATGGCTAATAATATGAGTTAGGCTGATAATAATAAGAGTAATGAGTATAGTAATTGTCGTTCTATCGATCGTATTTGCATAATATGGTTAATAATATGAGTTAGATTGATAACAGTGAGTGTAATAAGTATAGTAATTGTCGTTCTGTCGATCATATTAACATAATATGGCTAACAATATGAGTTAGGCTGATAATAATGAGAGTAATAAGTATAGTAATTGTCGTTCTGTCGATCATATAAGCATAATATGGCTAATAATATGAATTAGATTGATAATAATAAGAGAAATGAATATAGTAATTGTCGTTCTATCGATCATATAAGCATAATATGGCTAATAATAAGAGTTCGATTCATAACAGTGAGTGTAATAAGTATAGTAATTGTCGTTCTATCGATCATATAAGCATAATATGGCTAATAATATGAGTTAGATTGATAATAATATGAGAAGTGAGTATAGTCATTTTCGTTCGATCGATCATATAAGCATAATATGGCTAATGATATAAGTTAGATTGATAATAATAAGAGTAATAGGTATAGTAATTATCGTTCTACCGGTCATAAAAGCATAATCTGCCTAATAATATGAGTTAGATTGATAAATATAAGAGCAATAAGTATAGTAATTGTCGTCCTATCGATCATATAAGCATAATATGGCTAACAATATGAGTTAGATTGATAATAATAAGAGTAATGAGTATAGTAATTGTCGTTCTATCGATCATATTAGCATAATATGGTTAATAATATGAGCTAGATTGATAATAATAAGAGTAATGAGTATAGTAATTGTCGTTCTATCGATCATATTTGCATAATGTGGTTAATAATATGAGTTAGATTGATAACAGTGAGTGTAATAAGTATAGTAATTGTCTTTCTATCGATCATATAAGCATAATGTGGCTAATAATATGAGTTAGATTGATAATAATAAGAGAAATGAATATAGTAATTGTCGTTCTATCGATCATATAACCATAATATGGCTAATAATATGAGTTAGATTGATAATAATAAGAGTAGTAAGTGCAGTAAATGTCGTGCTATCGATCATATCTGCATAATATGGTTAATAATATGAGTTAGATTGATAATAGTGAGTGTAATATGTATAGTAATTGTCGTTCTATCGATCATATTAGCATAATATGGTTAATAATATGAGTTAGATTCATAATAATAAGAGTAATAAGTATAGTAATTGTCGTTCTATCGATCACATAAGCATAATATGGCTAATAATATGAGTTAGATTGATAATAGTGAGTGTAATAAGTATAGTAATTGTCGTTCTATCGATCATATTAGCATAATATGGCTTATAATATGAGTTAGGCTGATAATAATAAGAGTAATGAGTATAGTAATTGTCGTTCTATCGATCATATTTGCATAATGTGGTTAATAATATGAGTTAGATTGATAACAGTGAGTGTAATAAGTATAGTAATTGTCTTTCTATCGAACATATAAGCATAATATGGCTAATAATATGAGCTAGATTGATAATAATAAGAGAAATGAATATAGTCATTGTCGTTCTATCGATCATATAAGCATAATATGGCTAATAATATGAGTTAGATTGATCATAATAAGAGTAAGGAGCATACTAATTGTAGATCTATCGATCATGTCTGCATAATATGGTTAATAATATGAGTTAGATTGATAACAATAAGAGTAATAAGTATAGTAAATGTCGTGCTATCGATCATATCTGCATAGTATGGTTAATAATATGAGTTAGATTGATAATAGTGAGTGTACTAAGTATAGTAATTGTCGTTCTATCGACCATATTAACATAATATGGCTAATAATATGAGTTAGGCTGATAATAATGAGAGTAATAAGTATAGTAATTGTCGTTCGGTCGATCATATAAGCATAATATGGCTAATAATATGAATTAGATTGATAATAATAAGAGAAATGAATATAGTAATTGTCGTTCTATCGATCATATAAGCATAATATGGCTAATAATATGAGTTAGATTGATAATAATAAGAGTAAGGAGTATACTAATTGTAGTTCTATCGATCATATCTGCATAATATGGTTAATAATAAGAGTTAGATTGATAACAGTGAGTGTAATAAGTATAGTAATTGTCGTTCTATCGATCATATAAGCATAATATGGCTAATAATATGAGTTAGATTGATAATAATAAGAGAAGTGAGTATTGTCATTTTCGTTCGATCGATCATATAAGCATAATATGGCTAATGATATAAGTTAGATTGATAATAATAAGAGTAATAGGTATAGTAATTATCGTTCTACCGGTCATAAAAGCATAATCTGCCTAATAATATGAGTTAGATTGATAAATATAAGAGCAATAAGTATAGTAATTGTCGTCCTATCGATCATATAAGCATAATATGGCTAACAACATGAGTTAGATTGATAATAATAAGAGTAATGAGTATAGTAATTGTCGTTCTATCGATCATATTAGCATAATATGGTTAATAATATGAGCTAGATTGATAATAATAAGAGTAATGAGTATAGTAATTGTCGTTCTATCGATCATATTTGCATAATGTGGTTAATAATATGAGTTAGATTGATAACAGTGAGTGTAATAAGTATAGTAATTGTCTTTCTATCGATCATATAAGCATAATGTGGCTAATAATATGAGTTAGATTGATAATAATAAGAGAAATGAATATAGTAATTGTCGTTCTATCGATCATATAACCATAATATGGCTAATAATATGAGTTAGATTGATAATAATAAGAGTAGTAAGTGCAGTAAATGTCGTGCTATCGATCATATCTGCATAATATGGTTAATAATATGAGTTAGATTGATAATAGTGAGTGTAATATGTATAGTAATTGTCGTTCTATCCATCATATTAGCATAATATGGTTAATAATATGAGTTAGATTCATAATAATAAGAGTAATAAGTATAGTAATTGTCGTTCTATCGATCACATAAGCATAATATGGCTAATAATATGAGTTAGATTGATAATAGTGAGTGTAATAAGTATAGTAATTGTCGTTCTATCGATGATATTAGCATAATATGGCTTATAATATGAGTTAGGCTGATAATAATAAGAGTAATGAGTATAGTAATTGTCGTTCTATCGATCATATTTGCATAATGTGGTTAATAATATGAGTTAGATTGATAACACTGAGTGTAATAAGTATAGTAATTGTCTTTCTATCGAACATATAAGCATAATATGGCTAATAATATGAGCTAGATTGATAATAATAAGAGAAATGAATATAGTCATTGTCGATCTATCGATCATATAAGCATAATATGGCTAATAATATGAGTTAGATTGATCATAATAAGAGTAAGGAGCATACTAATTGTAGATCTATCGATCATGTCTGCATAATATGGTTAATAATATGAGTTAGATTGATAACAATAAGAGTAATAAGTATAGTAAATGTCGTGCTATCGATCATATCTGCATAGTATGGTTAATAATATGAGTTAGATTGATAATAGTGAGTGTACTAAGTATAGTAATTGTCGTTCTATCGACCATATTAACATAATATGGCTAATAATATGAGTTAGGCTGATAATAATGACAGTAATAAGTATAGTAATTGTCGTTCGGTCGATCATATAAGCATAATATGGCTAATAATATGAATTAGATTGATAATAATAAGAGAAATGAATATAGTAATTGTCGTTCTATCGATCATATAAGCATAATATGGCTAATAATATGAGTTAGATTGATAATAATAAGAGTAAGGAGTATACTAATTGTAGTTCTATCGATCATATCTGCATAATATGGTTAATAATAAGAGTTAGATTGATAACAGTGAGTGTAATAAGTATAGTAATTGTCGTTCTATCGATCATATAAGCATAATATGGCTAATAATATGAGTTAGATTGATAATAATAAGAGAAGTGAGTATAGTCATTTTCGTTCGATCGATCATATAAGCATAATATGGCTAATGATATAAGTTAGATTGATAATAATAAGAGTAATAGGTATAGTAATTATCGTTCTACCGATCATAAAAGCATAATCTGCCTAATAATATGAGTTAGATTGATAAATATAAGAGTAATAAGTATAGTAATTGTCGTCCTATCGATCATATAAGCATAATATGGCTAACAATATGAGTTAGATTGATAATAATAAGAGTAATGAGTATAGTAATTGTCGTTCTATCGATCATATTAGCATAATATGGTTAATAATATGAGCTAGATTGATAATAATAAGAGTAATGAGTATAGTAATTGTCGTTCTATCGATCGTATTTGCATAATATGGTTAATAATATGAGTTAGATTGATAACAGTGAGTGTAATAAGTATAGTAATTGTCGTTCTGTCGATCATATAAGCATAATATGGCTAATAATATGAGTTAGATTGATAATAATAAGAGAAATGAATATAGTAATTGTCGTTCTATCGATCATATAAGCATAATATGGCTAATAATATGAGTTAGATTGATAATAATAAGAGTAATGAGTATAGTAATTGTCGTTCTATCGTTCATATAAGCATAATATGGCTAATAATATGAGTTAGGCTGATAATAATAAGAGTAATGAGTATAGTAATTGTCGTTCTATCGATCGTATTTGCATAATATGGTTAATAATATCAGTTAGATTGATAACAGTGAGTGTAATAAGTATAGTAATTGTCGTTCTGTCGATCATATAAGCATAATATGGCTAATAATATGAGTTAGGTTGATAATAATGAGAGTAATAAGTATAGTAATTGTCGTTCTATCGATCATATTTGCATAATGTGGTTAATAATATGAGTTAGATTGATAATAATAAGAGTAATAAGTGTAGTAAATGTCGTGCTATCGATCATATCTGCATAATATGGTTAATAATATGAGTTAGATTCATAATAATAAGAGTAATAAGTATAGTAATTGTCGTTCTATCGATCACATAAGCATAATATGGCTAATAATATGAGTTAGATTGATAATAATAAGAGTAATGAGTATAGTAATTGTCGTTCTATCGATCATATTTGCATAATGTGGTTAATAATATGAGTTAGATTGATAACAGTGAGTGTAATAAGTATAGTAATTGTCGTTCTATCGATCATATAAGCATAATATGGCTAATAATATGAGTTAGATTGATAATAATAAGAGAAGTGAGTATAGTCATTTTCGTTCGATCGATCATATAAGCATAATATGGCTAATGATATAAGTTAGATTGATAATAATAAGAGTAATAGGTATAGTAATTATCGTTCTACCGATCATAAAAGCATAATCTGCCTAATAATATGAGTTAGATTGATAAATATAAGAGTAATAAGTATAGTAATTGTCGTCCTATCGATCATATAAGCATAATATGGCTAACAATATGAGTTAGATTGATAATAATAAGAGTAATGAGTAAAGTAATTGTCGTTCTATCGATCATATTAGCATAATATGGTTAATAATATGAGCTAGATTGATAATAATAAGAGTAATGAGTATAGAAATTGTCGTTCTATCGATCATATTTGCATAATGTGGTTAATAATATGAGTTAGATTGATAACAGTGAGTGTAATAAGTATAGTAATTGTCTTTCTATCGATCATATAAGCATAATGTGGCTAATAATATGAGTTAGATTGATAATAATAAGAGAAATGAATATAGTAATTGTCGTTCTATCGATCATATAACCATAATATGGCTAATAATATGAGTTAGATTGATAATAATAAGAGTAGTAAGTGTAGTAAATGTCGTGCTAGCGATCATATCTGCATAATATGGTTAATAATATGAGTTAGATTGATAATAGTGAGTGTAATAAGTATAGTAATTGTCGTTCTATCGATCATATTAGCATAATATGGTTAATAATATGAGTTAGATTCATAATAATAAGAGTAGTAAGTATAGTAATTGTCGTTCTATAGGTCACATAAGCATAATATGGCTAATAATATGAGTTAGATTGATAATAGTGAGTGTAATAAGTATAGTAATTGTCGTTCTATCGATCATATTAGCATAATATGGCTTATAATATGAGTTAGGCTGATAATAATAAGAGTAATGAGTATAGTAATTGTCGTTCTATCGATCATATTTGCATAATGTGGTTAATAATATGAGTTAGATTGATAACAGTGAGTGTAATAAGTATAGTAATTGTCTTTCTATCGAACATATAAGCATAATATGGCTAATAATATGAGTTAGATTGATAATAATAAGAGAAATGAATATAGTAATTGTCGTTCTATCGATCATATAAGCATAATATGGCTAATAATATGAGTTAGATTGATAATAATAAGAGTAAGGAGTATACTAATTGTAGATCTATCGATCATGTCTGCATAATATGGTTAATAATATGAGTTAGATTGATAACAATAAGAGTAATAAGTATAGTAAATGTCGTGCTATCGATCATATCTGCATAGTATGGTTAATAATATGAGTTAGATTGATAATAGTGAGTGTACTAAGTATAGTAATTGTCGTTCTATCGATCATATTAACATAATATGGCTAATAATATGAGTTAGGCTGATAATAATGAGAGTAATAAGTATAGTAATTGTCGTTCTGTCGATCATATAAGCATAATATGGCTAATAATATGAATTAGATTGATAATAATAAGAGAAATGAATATAGTAATTGTCGTTCTATCGATCATATAAGCATAATATGGCTAAGAATATGAGTTAGATTGATAATAATAAGAGAAGTGAGTATAGTCATTTTCGTTCGATCGATCATATAAGCATAATATGGCTAATGATATAAGTTAGATTGATAATAATAAGAGTAATAGGTATAGTAATTATCGTTCTACCGATCATAAAAGAATAATCTGCCTAATAATATGAGTTAGATTGATAAATATAAGAGTAATAAGTATAGTAATTGTCGTCCTATCGATCATATAAGCATAATATAGCTAACAATATGAGTTAGATTGATAATAATAAGAGTAATGAGTATAGTAATTGTCGTTCTATCGATCATATTAGCATAATATGGTTAATAATATGAGCTAGATTGATAATAATAAGAGCAATGAGTATAGTAATTGTCGTTCTATCGATCATATTTGCATAATGTGGTTAATAATATGAGTTAGATTGATAACAGTGAGTGTAAAAAGTATAGTAATTGTCTTTCTATCGATCATATAAGCATAATGTGGCTAATAATATGAGTTAGATTGATAATAATAAGAGAAATGAATATAGTAATTGTCGTTCTATCGATCATATAACCATAATATGGCTAATAATATGAGTTAGATTGATAATAATAAGAGTAGTAAGTGTAGTAAATGTCGTGCTATCGATCATATCTGCATAATATGGTTAATAATATGAGTTAGATTGATAATAGTGAGTGTAATAAGTATAGTAATTGTCGTTCTATCGATCATATTAGCATAATATGGTTAATAATATGAGTTAGATTCATAATAATAAGAGTAATAAGTATAGTAATTGTCGTTCTATCGATCACATAAGCATAATATGGCTAATAATAGGAGTTAGATTGATAATAGTGAGTGTAATAAGTATAGTAATTGTCGTTCTATCGATCATATTAGCACAATATGGTTAATAATATGAGTTAGATTCATAATAATAAGAGTAATAAGTATAGTAATTGTCGTTCTATCGATCACATAAGCATAATATGGCTAATAATATGAGTTAGATTGATAATAGTGAGTGTAATAAGTATAGTAATTGTCGTTCTATCGATCATATTAGCATAATATGGCTTATAATATGTTTTAGATTGATAATAATAATAGTAGTAAGTGTAGTAAATGTCGTGCTATCGATCATATCTGCATAGTATGGTTAATAATATGAGTTAGATTGATAATAGTGAGTGTACTAAGTATAGTAATTGTCGTTCTATCGATCATATTAGCATAATATGGTTAATAATATGAGCTAGATTGATAATAATAAGAGTAATGAGTATAGTAATTGTCGTTCTATCGTTCATATAAGCATAATATGGCTAATAATATGAGTTAGGCTGATAATAATAAGAGTAATGAGTATAGTAATTGTCGTTCTATCGATCGTATTTGCATAATATGGTTAATAATATGAGTTAGATTGATAACAGTGAGTGTAATAAGTATAGTAATTGTCGTTCTGTCGATCATATAAGCATAATATGGCTAATAATATGAGTTAGGTTGATAATAATGAGAGTAATAAGTATAGTAATTGTCGTTCTATCGATCATATCTGCATAATATGGTT
This sequence comes from Megachile rotundata, assembly GCF_050947335.1. Lineage (NCBI taxonomy): Eukaryota > Metazoa > Arthropoda > Insecta > Hymenoptera > Megachilidae > Megachile > Megachile rotundata. Next base: position 10,182 of record NW_027473550.1, on the reverse strand, counting down.
AATAATATGAGATAGATTGATAATGATAAGAGTAGTAAGTGTAGTAAATGTCGTGCTATCGATCATATCTGCATAATATGGTTAATAATATGAGTTAGATTGATAATAGTGAGTGTAATAAGTACAGTAATTGTCGTTCTATCGATCATATTAGCATAATATGGCTAATAATATGAGTTAGATTGATAATAATAAGAGTAAGGAGTATACTAATTGTAGTTCTATCGATCATGTCTGCATAATATGGTTAATAATATGAGCTAGATTGATAATAATAAGAGTAATGAGTATAGTAATTGTCGTTCTATCGTTCATATAAGCATAATATGGCTAATAATATGAGTTAGGCTGATAATAATAAGAGTAATGAGTATAGTAATTGTCGTTCTATCGATCATATAAGCATAATATGGCTAATAATAAGAGTTAGATTCATAACAGTGAGTGTAATAAGTATAGTAATTGTCGTTCTATCGATCATATAACCATAATATGGCTAATAATATGAGTTAGATTGATAATAATAAAAGTAGTAAGTGTAGTAAATGTCGTGCTATCGATCATATCTGCATAATATGGTTAATAATATGAGTTAGATTGATAATAGTGAGTGTAATAAGTATAGTAATTGTCGTTCTATCGATCATATTAGCACAATATGGTTAATAATATGAGTTAGATTCATAATAATAAGAGTAATAAGTATAGTAATTGTCGTTCTATCGATCACATAAGCATAATATGGCTAATAATATGAGTTAGATTGATAATAGTGAGTGTAATAAGTATAGTAATTGTCGTTCTATCGATCATATTAGCATAATATGGCTTATAATATGAGTTAGATTGATAATAATAATAGTAGTAAGTGTAGTAAATGTCGTGCTATCGATCATATCTGCATAGTATGGTTAATAATATGAGTTAGATTGATAATAGTGAGTGTACTAAGTATAGTAATTGTCGTTCTATCGATCATATTAGCATAATATGGTTAATAATATGAGCTAGATTGATAATAATAAGAGTAATGAGTATAGTAATTGTCGTTCTATCGTTCATATAAGCATAATATGGCTAATAATATGAGTTAGGCTGATAATAATAAGAGTAATGAGTATAGTAATTGTCGTTCTATCGATCGTATTTGCATAATATGGTTAATAATATGAGTTAGATTGATAACAGTGAGTGTAATAAGTATAGTAATTGTCGTTCTGTCGATCATATAAGCATAATATGGCTAATAATATGAGTTAGGTTGATAATAATGAGAGTAATAAGTATAGTAATTGTCGTTCTATCGATCATATCTGCATAATATGGTTAATAATATGAGATAGATTGATAATGATAAGAGTAGTAAGTGTAGTAAATGTCGTGCTATCGATCATATCTGCATAATATGGTTAATAATATGAGTTAGATTGATAATAGTGAGTGTAATAAGTACAGTAATTGTCGTTCTATCGATCATATTAGCATAATATGGCTAATAATATGAATTAGATTGATAATAATAAGAGAAATGAATATAGTAATTGTCGTTCTATCGATCATATAAGCATAATATGGCTAATAATATGAGTTAGATTGATAATAATAAGAGAAGTGAGTATAGTCATTGTCGTTCGATCGATCATATAAGCATAATATGGCTAATGATATGAGTTAAATTGATAATAATAAGAGTAATAGGTATAATAATTATCGTTCTACCGATCATATAAGCATAATATGGCTTATAATATGAGTCAGATTGATAATAATAAGAGTAATAAGTATAGTAATTTTCGTCCTATCGATCATATAAGCATAATATGGCTAACAATATGAGTTAGATTGATAATAATAAGAGTAATGAGTATAGTAATTGTCGTTCTATCGATTATATAAGCATAATATGGCTAATAATATGAATTAGATTGATAAATATAAGAGAAATGAATATAGTAATTGTCGTTCTATCGATCATATAAGCATAATATGGCTAATAATAAGAGTTAGATTCATAACAGTGAGTGTAATAAGTATAGTAATTGTCGTTCTATCGATCATATAAGCATAATATGGCTAATAATATGAGTTAGATTGATAATAATAAGAGAAGTGAGTATAGTCATTTTCGTTCGATCGATCATATAAGCATAATATGGCTAATGATATAAGTTAGATTGATAATAATAAGAGTAATAGGTATTGTAATTATCGTTCTACCGATCATAAATGCATAATCTGCCTAATAATATGAGTTAGATTGATAAATATAAGAGCAATAAGTATAGTAATTGTTGTCCTATCGATCATATAAGCATAATATGGCTAACAATATGAGTTAGATTGATAATAATAAGAGTAATGAGTATAGTAATTGTCGTTCTATCGATCATATTAGCATAATATGGTTAATAATATGAGCTAGATTGATAATAATAAGAGTAATGAGTATAGTAATTGTCGTTCTGTCGATCATATAAGCATAATATGGCTAATAATATGAATTAGATTGATAATAATAAGAGAAATGAATATAGTAATTGTCGTTCTATCGATCATATAAGCATAATATGGCTAATAATAAGAGTTAGATTCATAACAGTGAGTGTAATAAGTATAGTAATTGTCGTTCTATCGATCATATAACCATAATATGGCTAATAATATGAGTTAGATTGATAATAATAAAAGTAGTAAGTGTAGTAAATGTCGTGCTATCGATCATATCTGCATAATATGGTTAATAATATGAGTTAGATTGATAATAGTGAGTGTAATAAGTATAGTAATTGTCGTTCTATCGATCATATTAGCACAATATGGTTAATAATATGAGTTAGATTCATAATAATAAGAGTAATAAGTATAGTAATTGTCGTTCTATCGATCACATAAGCATAATATGGCTAATAATATGAGTTAGATTGATAATAGTGAGTGTAATAAGTATAGTAATTGTCGTTCTATAAATCATATTAGCATAATATGGCTTATAATATGAGTTAGATTGATAATACTAAGAGTAGTAAGTGTAGTAAATGTCGTGCTATCGATCATATCTGCGTAATATGGTTAATAATAAGAGTTAGATTGATAACAGTGAGTGTAATAAGTATAGTAATTGTCGTTCTATCGATCATATTAGCATAATATGGCTTATAATATGAGTTAGATTGATAATAATAAGAGTAGTAAGTGTAGTAAATGTCGTGCTATCGATCATATCTGCGTAATATGGTTAATAATAAGAGTTAGATTGATAACAGTGAGTGTAATAAGTATAGTAATTGTCGTTCTATCGATCATATTAGCATAATATGGTTAATAATATGAGCTAGATTGATAATAATAAGAGTAATGAGTATAGTAATTGTCGTTCTATCGTTCATATAAGCATAATATGGCTAATAATATGAGTTAGGCTGATAATAATAAGAGTAATGAGTATAGTAATTGTCGTTCTATCGATCATATAAGCATAATATGGCTAATAATAAGAGTTAGATTCATAACAGTGAGTGTAATAAGTATAGTAATTGTCGTTCTATCGATCATATAACCATAATATGGCTAATAATATGAGTTAGATTGATAATAATAAAAGTAGTAAGTGTAGTAAATGTCGTGCTATCGATCATATCTGCATAATATGGTTAATAATATGAGTTAGATTGATAATAGTGAGTGTAATAAGTATAGTAATTGTCGTTCTATCGATCATATTAGCACAATATGGTTAATAATATGAGTTAGATTCATAATAATAAGAGTAATAAGTATAGTAATTGTCGTTCTATCGATCACATAAGCATAATATGGCTAATAATATGAGTTAGATTGATAATAGTGAGTGTAATAAGTATAGTAATTGTCGTTCTATCGATCATATTAGCATAATATGGCTTATAATATGAGTTAGATTGATAATAATAATAGTAGTAAGTGTAGTAAATGTCGTGCTATCGATCATATCTGCATAGTATGGTTAATAATATGAGTTAGATTGATAACAGTGAGTGTAATAAGTATAGTAATTGTCGTTCTATCGATCATATAACCATAATATGGCTAATAATATGAGTTAGATTGATAATAATAAAAGTAGTAAGTGTAGTAAATGTCGTGCTATCGATCATATCTGCATAATATGGTTAATAATATGAGTTAGATTGATAATAGTGAGTGTAATAAGTATAGTAATTGTCGTTCTATCGATCATATTAGCACAATATGGTTAATAATATGAGTTAGATTCATAATAATAAGAGTAATAAGTATAGTAATTGTCGTTCTATCGATCACATAAGCATAATATGGCTAATAATATGAGTTAGATTGATAATAGTGAGTGTAATAAGTATAGTAATTGTCGTTCTATCGATCATATTAGCATAATATGGCTTATAATATGAGTTAGATTGATAATAATAATAGTAGTAAGTGTAGTAAATGTCGTGCTATCGATCATATCTGCATAGTATGGTTAATAATATGAGTTAGATTGATAATAGTGAGTGTACTAAGTATAGTAATTGTCGTTCTATCGATCATATTAGCATAATATGGTTAATAATATGAGCTAGATTGATAATAATAAGAGTAATGAGTATAGTAATTGTCGTTCTATCGTTCATATAAGCATAATATGGCTAATAATATGAGTTAGGCTGATAATAATAAGAGTAATGAGTATAGTAATTGTCGTTCTATCGATCGTATTTGCATAATATGGTTAATAATATGAGTTAGATTGATAACAGTGAGTGTAATAAGTATAGTAATTGTCGTTCTGTCGATCATATAAGCATAATATGGCTAATAATATGAGTTAGGTTGATAATAATGAGAGTAATAAGTATAGTAATTGTCGTTCTATCGATCATATCTGCATAATATGGTTAATAATATGAGATAGATTGATAATGATAAGAGTAGTAAGTGTAGTAAATGTCGTGCTATCGATCATATCTGCATAATATGGTTAATAATATGAGTTAGATTGATAATAGTGAGTGTAATAAGTACAGTAATTGTCGTTCTATCGATCATATTAGCATAATATGGCTAATAATATGAGTTAGATTGATAATAATAAGAGTAAGGAGTATACTAATTGTAGTTCTATCGATCATGTCTGCATAATATGGTTAATAATATGAGTTAGATTGATAACAATAAGAGTAATAAGTATAGTAAATGTCGTGCTATCGATCATATCTGCATAATATGGTTAATAATATGAGTTAGATTGATAATAGTGAGTGTAATAAGTATAGTAATTGTCGTTCTATCGATCGTATTAGCATAATATGGCTAATAATATGAGTTAGGCTAATAATAATGAGAGTAATAAGTATAGTAATTGTCGTTCTATCGATCATATAAGCATAATATGACTAACAATATGAATTAGATTGATAATAATAAGAGAAATGAATATAGTAATTGTCGTTCTATCGATCATATAAGCATAATATGGCTAATAATATGAGTTAGATTGATAATAATAAGAGAAGTGAGTATAGTCATTGTCGTTCGATCGATCATATAAGCATAATATGGCTAATGATATGAGTTAAATTGATAATAATAAGAGTAATAGGTATAATAATTATCGTTCTACCGATCATATAAGCATAATATGGCTTATAATATGAGTCAGATTGATAATAATAAGAGTAATAAGTATAGTAATTTTCGTCCTATCGATCATATAAGCATAATATGGCTAACAATATGAGTTAGATTGATAATAATAAGAGTAATGAGTATAGTAATTGTCGTTCTATCGATTATATAAGCATAATATGGCTAATATTATGAGTTAGATTGATATTAATAAGAGTAATGGGTATACTAATTGTAGTTCTATCGATCATATCTGCATAGTATGGTTAATAATATGAGTTAGATTGATAACAATAAGAGTAATAAGTATAGTAAATGTCGTGCTATCGATCATATCTGCATAATATGGTTAATAATATGAGTTAGATTCATAATAATAAGAGTAATAAGTATAGTAATTGTCGTTCTATCGATCATATGTGCATAATATGGTTAATGATATGAGTTAGATTGATAACAGTCAGTGTAAAAAGTATAGTAATTGTCGTTCTGTCGATCTCATAAGCATAATATGGCTAATAATCTGAGTTAGATTGATAATAGTAAGAGTAATAAGTGAAGTAAATGTCGTGCTATCGATCATATCTGCATAATATGGTTAATAATATGAGTTAGATTCATAATAATAAGAGAAATAAGTATAGTAGTTGTCGTTCTATCGATCACATAAGCATAATATGGCTAATAATATGAGTTAGATTGATAATAGTGAGTGTAATAAGTATAGTAATTGTCGTTGTATCGATCATATTAGCATAATATGGCTTATAATATGAGTTAGGCTGATAATAATAAGAGTAATGAGTATAGTAATTGTCGTTCTATCGATCATATAAGCATAATATGGCTAATAATATGAGTTAGATTGATAATAATAAGAGTAAGGAGTATACTAATTGTAGTTCTATCGATCATGTCTGCATAATATGGTTAATAATATGAGTTAGATTGATAACAATAAGAGTAATAAGTATAGTAAATGTCGTGCTATCGATCATATCTGCATAGTATGGTTAATAATATGAGTTAGATTGATAATAGTGAGTGTACTAAGTATAGTAATTGTCGTTGTATCGATCATATTAGCATAATATGGCTTATAATATGAGTTAGGCTGATAATAATAAGAGTAATGAGTATAGTAATTGTCGTTCTATCGTTCATATAAGCATAATATGGCTAATAATTTGAGTTAGATTGATAATAGTGAGTGTAATAAGTATAGTAATTGTCGTTCTATCGATCATATTAGCATAATATGGTTAATAATATGAGCTAGATTGATAATAATAAGAGTAATAGGTATAGTAAATGTCGTGCTATCGATCATATCTGCATAATATGGTTAATAATATGAGTTAGATTGATAATAATAAGAGTAGTAAGTGTAGTAAATGTCGTGCTATCGATCATATCTGCATAATATGGTTAATAATATGAGTTAGATTCATAATAATAAGAGTAATAAGTATAGTAATTGTCGTTCTATCGATCACATAAGCATAATATGGTTAATAATATGAGTTAGATTCATAATAATAAGAGTAATAAGTATAGTAATTGTCGTTCTATCGATCACATAAGCATAATATGGCTAATAATATGAGTTAGATTGATAATAGTGAGTGTAATAAGTATAGTAATTGTCGTTCTATCGATCATATTAGCATAATATGGCTTATAATATGAGTTAGGCTGATAATAATAAGAGTAATGAGTATAGTAATTGTCGTTCTATCGATCATATATGCATAATGTGGTTAATAATATGAGTTAGATTGATAACAGTGAGTGTAATAAGTATAGTAATTGTCTTTCTATCGAACATATAAGCATAATATGGCTAATAATATGAGTTAGATTGATAATAATAAGAGAAATGAATATAGTAATTGTCGTTCTATCGATCATATAAGCATAATATGGCTAATAATATGAGTTAGATTGATAATAATAAGAGTAAGGAGTATACTAATTGTAGTTCTATCGATCATGTCTGCGTAATATGGTTAATAATATGAGTTAGATTGATAAATATAAGAGCAATAAGTATAGTAATTGTTGTCCTATCGATCATATAAGCATAATATGGCTAACAATATGAGTTAGATTGATAATAATAAGAGTAATGAGTATAGTAATTGTCGTTCTATCGATCATATTAGCATAATATGGTTAATAATATGAGCTAGATTGATAATAATAAGAGTAATGAGTATAGTAATTGTCGTTCTGTCGATCATATAAGCATAATATGGCTAATAATATGAATTAGATTGATAATAATAAGAGAAATGAATATAGTAATTGTCGTTCTATCGATCATATAAGCATAATATGGCTAATAATAAGAGTTAGATTCATAACAGTGAGTGTAATAAGTATAGTAATTGTCGTTCTATCGATCATATAACCATAATATGGCTAATAATATGAGTTAGATTGATAATAGTGAGTGTAATAAGTATAGTAATTGTCGTTCTATCGATCATATTAGCATAATATGGCTTATAATATGAGTTAGATTGATAATAATAAGAGTAGTAAGTGTAGTAAATGTCGTGCTATCGATCATATCTGCGTAATATGGTTAATAATAAGAGTTAGATTGATAACAGTGAGTGTAATAAGTATAGTAATTGTCGTTCTATCGATCATATTAGCATAATATGGCTTATAATATGAGTTAGATTGATAATAATAAGAGTAGTAAGTGTAGTAAATGTCGTGCTATCGATCATATCTGCGTAATATGGTTAATAATAAGAGTTAGATTGATAACAGTGAGTGTAATAAGTATAGTAATTGTCGTTCTTTCGATCATATTAGCATAATATGGTTAATAATATGAGCTAGATTGATAATAATAAGAGTAATGAGTATAGTAATTGTCGTTCTATCGTTCATATAAGCATAATATGGCTAATAATTTGAGTTAGATTGATAATAGTGAGTGTAATAAGTATAGTAATTGTCGTTCTATCGATCATATTAGCATAATATGGTTAATAATATGAGCTAGATTGATAATAATAAGAGTAATAGGTATAGTAAATGTCGTGCTATCGATCATATCTGCATAATATGGTTAATAATATGAGTTAGATTGATAATAATAAGAGTAGTAAGTGTAGTAAATGTCGTGCTATCGATCATATCTGCATAATATGGTTAATAATATGAGTTAGATTCATAATAATAAGAGTAATAAGTATAGTAATTGTCGTTCTATCGATCACATAAGCATAATATGGTTAATAATATGAGTTAGATTCATAATAATAAGAGTAATAAGTATAGTAATTGTCGTTCTATCGATCACATAAGCATAATATGGTTAATAATATGAGGTAGATTCATAATAATAAGAGTAATAAGTATAGTAATTGTCGTTCTATCGATCATATAACCATAATATGGCTAATAATATGAGTTAGATTGATAATAGTGAGTGTAATAAGTATAGTAATTGTCGTTCTATCGATCATATTAGCATAATATGGCTTATAATATGAGTTAGATTGATAATAATAAGAGTAGTAAGTGTAGTAAATGTCGTGCTATCGATCATATCTGCGTAATATGGTTAATAATAAGAGTTAGATTGATAACAGTGAGTGTAATAAGTATAGTAATTGTCGTTCTTTCGAACATATTAGCATAATATGGTTAATAATATGAGCTAGATTGATAATAATAAGAGTAATGAGTATAGTAATTGTCGTTCTATCGTTCATATAAGCATAATATGGCTAATAATATGAGTTAGGCTGATAATAATAAGAGTAATGAGTATAGTAATTGTCGTTCTATCGATCATATAAGCATAATATGGCTAATAATAAGAGTTAGATTCATAACAGTGAGTGTAATAAGTATAGTAATTGTCGTTCTATCGATCATATAACCATAATATGGCTAATAATATGAGTTAGATTGATAATAATAAAAGTAGTAAGTGTAGTAAATGTCGTGCTATCGATCATATCTGCATAATATGGTTAATAATATGAGTTAGATTGATAATAGTGAGTGTAATAAGTATAGTAATTGTCGTTCTATCGATCATATTAGCACAATATGGTTAATAATATGAGTTAGATTCATAATAATAAGAGTAATAAGTATAGTAATTGTCGTTCTATCGATCACATAAGCATAATATGGCTAATAATATGAGTTAGATTGATAATAGTGAGTGTAATAAGTATAGTAATTGTCGTTCTATCGATCATATTAGCATAATATGGCTTATAATATGAGTTAGATTGATAATAATAATAGTAGTAAGTGTAGTAAATGTCGTGCTATCGATCATATCTGCATAGTATGGTTAATAATATGAGTTAGATTGATAATAGTGAGTGTACTAAGTATAGTAATTGTCGTTCTATCGATCATATTAGCATAATATGGTTAATAATATGAGCTAGATTGATAATAATAAGAGTAATGAGTATAGTAATTGTCGTTCTATCGTTCATATAAGCATAATATGGCTAATAATATGAGTTAGGCTGATAATAATAAGAGTAATGAGTATAGTAATTGTCGTTC